>NW_015664984.1:364658-404690 GCF_001515625.1 Sinocyclocheilus rhinocerous | reverse complement strand
TTCCTTCCTGTGAGGGGTAGGTTTAGGGGTAGGGTCGGTGTAGGGCAATAGAATATACGGTCTGTACAGTAGAAAAACCATTACGCCTATGGGATGTCCCCACTTTTCACAAAAACAAACCTGTGTGTGTGTGTGTGTGTGTGTGTGTGTGTGTTTATTTATTCATTCATTTTATTTATTTCTTTTTTTGCAAAACAGAACCTTTTTATTATTTAATTTTTTTTATTCATTAAATTGTTTTATCATTTTATCTGAAATATCTTATCTTGCCAATATCTTGCCACAGTATTCAGTGGTAAAATATTTTTGTATAATAATTACTTTATAAATAATTATTTTCTTTGATTCAACATTTCATGTCCATTTACCTATTTAATAGTCTTCTAACCATCATGATAATTTACAGTTATCACAAAATAAAACCCTTAACTCCACAGAGAAAAAATGGTAAACTAAAAGTTTAAGGCAAAAATATCCTAAATACAGTTATATATTTAAGGTAACAAAATGATTGCATCTAAAGTCATATGATTTTGCTGGCATATTGAGATAATAGATAAAGATATCTATGTTGTTTAAACTACCAGAAATACTTGTAGAGTTGAGAATGAGCAAATATCATAAAAGAAGTAAATTATTTAAGGGGGTCTGAATACTTTCCGTACCCACTGTATATATATAAGAAATGGATTGATTGCTAACATACTGTAGATCTATTATTTTGTGAGTGCTTGTGTTTATTTTTGTATGCTTGTAAAGAGACTATTAGAATTCCTGATGACCTGGCATTACTTGTAGAAACTGCAAAACTTTTCATAGATTACTCGTTAAGTTCCCTGAATTTTGTTTGTATGAGCATATTAAATCATTCTCTAATACACACATCTTCAAGCTTTCTTGAGGTTGAACATGGCCTAACAAAGTGTTTGCTCTACTAAAGTTTTAACGAGCATGAATTTAATGATTCTGATCATGCTGTATCATGTTTATTATACTGCAGAATGTTCAAGGTGAAGGTGCATAATATTTCACTTTAACCTTGCAACAAAAATCTTTTTGTATTATTTTAATTGCATTTAAAACTGCATGTCCTGCTTTGTAACAGCTGGCACTAGGATGAAAAGTGCAGATAAAATGTTCAAAAAGTTTTGTTTAATCGACTTTATTACTGAAACACTACTCACAAAAGGCCTACATTAGAAAATATTCATTGAAATTTGTTTGATATTCAGTTAAAGTATAATTTTTTCACATCAGAATAAGACCAAAACCAGCACATTTCTATCTGTATACCATGCAATTACAGAACTTAAAAAATGTTGTTATACATATGGGTAAATCATCTTCTTCATGTAAAAAAATCAGCTCATTTTCAATTATTATTCCAGAAAAAAAGTATGTACTAATTCTAAATAGCATTAGACAAAAAAAGTTTAACACACTCTTGTTGTTTGACTTTTTTTTCTCACTCAGCTTCAAAGATGTGCCTGTGGGCATAAGAAATGATATGTTAAACAAGCATGAAAGAGTGATTTCAAACAATGTCGAAAACAATATTAAACAATACTGTGTTGCAATTCAAAATTAGGATGAATTAATCAAATTCAGATACACCTAAGCAGTATCTCACCAGTCTTCATGGCTTGTTAGACACCTGAAAAAAAGTGAGGATAATTAACAAGTGTGTGGCACGCATAATCTGCTGTTTCTGCAAAACTGCTGCTGACATACGAGATTCGCAAGTTCTCATTTTGGTTAAACACATCCTGGCTAAATGCAGCACTGAAGGAGTAATTATGTTGTCAAATCAGAGCTTTGCTGATGGCTGTGTTTTTAGCTTCTCACACATATTCATTCAAACCCACACACACACCTGTCCTGTCTGAGCCTGCTGCTCCAGCTGGGTTTGCTGCTGAGGCTCTTGGGTTTGTGGAGGACCATCCTGGAATGGTGGGTTCTGTGTAAAAAAATGTAATAAATGCTCACCGTGTTTCAGGATTCAGTCTTTCAGCAAATTCCAATAACAGTGCAAGTGATTATGAAACCAAAGAAGTTCAAAGCGTAATTGTCTCACCACAGGTGGCTGCTGGGGAACTGTCTGTGGCATAAAATCGAAGGGGAAGATCTGTATATTCACAAACATATAAAAGATCACATTCAAACAAACATTCGCAAACATGTTTTTTTTTAAATAATAATGTTAAAATGTTGAAGTAATTCCAAAAATTTACATTTGGAATTTGAGGTATCAGGGGAATATTGGGTTGGTCCTGAAATCAAAACAACATCTACACTGTAAAAACGTGATTGTAAATAAAACAAGAGTATGTTTTACTTTTTACTGTAACCTTATTCAAACTGGTTACAATATTACCATCAGCATTTTATACACATTCACAGTTTCAAAGCAAATCCTACACCAACTTGTTTTTATAGTGTAGTCCTCGCAGAAAAACAATCGTTACCTGACGCTGACTGAAGTCATATGGGTAAAACTTAAGGAGAAAAACAAAACCACCAATTATTTTATTGCGTCACAAAATTATGTTTATCTCTGTAATTTAATGAGACATTTGCAGAGGCTAAAGCAACACTCTGCATCAGTGACTTTATGCACTTAAACATCTCTAGTCTTTGATGAATTTGTCTGTTCACTCACGATTTCCACGCTTTTTCTGCCGGGAAGTTTAGGGAGAGAGTATTTGATGAACGCTTGAGTAGGGAATGATCAAAAAAGGCAATGGTAGATGACAAGTGTTTCGCAAGCTTTCAGAGAGAACAACTTTACTGACTCACCGATGTACCAGCTGCTCCTCCTACTGGAGTAGCAGGGAATCGCGGAGGGAAAATCTATTTGATAAAAATATAAATAAATTAATAATAATAATAATAATAATACATTTAGGATGATATACAGCACATACACTATAATGTGTTGTTGTTTTTGTTGTTTATTCAGGTAATCTAAAATGTGACCGTCTGTGAAAAAAATACAAAAAAAACACCACAACAAAATTACTGAAACTTTAACTAAATTAAAAATAAAACTAATTCAAAATATTATTAAAAACTATAGTGGTAATTCAATTATACTAAGCTATCCTTGTTTTACAAAGTATCCTGGTACCACTTTGAATTGTTATATTTAAGGTAATAAAAAAACAGAAAAAAATAGCCCATACGATTTCCATGCTGAATGGACCGTTCAGACCAGGATGTGGCTGTGCTGGTATTCCCTGGAAGCCACCATTATTCCCCTAAAATACAAATGAAAGGAGTTCAAATTCATTTAAGTGGATGCCCAAAAAGAACATGTTTAGTTCGGTTATAAATACAATGTTCAGTACATGTTCTGTAACAACCTCAGGATAGTCAGTTAAACCTATAAATCATATAAACACATGTCACGGAGTAGCATGTCATCATACAGTGTAATATTACAGAGCTATTTTCATCATGAAAATGGGTGCAATGTGTTGATTATGGTTAAAGCAAAAGATTCCGAAGACTGTTGTGCTGTTTATGGATATGGAAAAGTTTAGAATGTTCATGTGTGGTTAACCCCACCTGCTTCGGGTTGCCATAATGAGGGAGATAATTGAAAAACGGTGAAAGCTAGACAGAGAGATAAACACATGGGGAAAAAAGGATCAGTTTCAACAGCTGGGCGACCCAGAGACATAAAAACAAGCTTTGAGAACTACAAAGACATTCCTGAGAAAAGGTTTAATGTGTACTTACTGGTGCTGCAGATACTGCACCAGCCAGAAGAAGACACAGGAGAGATGTCCACATGTTTATGGATTCACCAACCTTACACAAACAAAGACGTGAGCTAAGACTGTCGAAACCAATGAAGGAGCGCTAGTGCTGAGTGATAACACAGAAACAGAACCACTTACAGTGCACAAAATGGTCAACCAGCTTTCTCACCTTGGCTGCAGGTAGAGTCACTAGCTCTGAGAGTTGTCATGCTTTTATTTGGTCTCTGGCTTAGCGCTTAGCCAATCCCTCTCAGACTCGACTTTATCATGAGCTCACAGATAGAGAAAGATGGTTATTGAGAAAATGACCTGTAGTCAGACATTGTCTGCCTGTCTGTCAGCTATTATTATAATGATGATAGTCGAGGGAAGTGCTGATATGACCAGCCTGCGTTTTTGAAGCTATATTTTGAAGGTACAAAATATCAGTGCTATCAAAAATAGGAACTGAGTTTGTTTTTTGTGTATGAACTTAGTGGTGTTTAATTGCAACTAAAAAACAACAATGTCAGGTTTGGAAGAGCATTTTTTTGGGATGATATTTATTATCAGCCAAACTAGGAATTGTTATTTATTTGTATTAACAGCATAATAACTGTACAACAATAATCATAATAGCACAATAACACACACAAGGAGGCAAGGAATTGATTGAACGGTTTACTATAAATCAAGATTTAAAAACATGGTAGCAAAAAAGCGATGATTTTTATGGCTCTCGTGCATCAAGCCACTGAGAAAGCACCATTTGATTGATCGTCATTATTTCTAATGCAGGAAAGGGTTTACGCAGTCAATTTGTTAAACACTACAAGCAGCTTCTTTGTCATTCAGGAATTGGTGGTCAGCTTATCTGTTCATCTGTGAGAGAAGAAAAAAGAAGGCTTTAGAAATGTGTTGTATATGTAAATGTGTCTATTCTATTGTTTATGTTAGAATAAAATTAAACAAGAATAATATGTTGCTCAAAGCTGTAACATATTTACTGCGTGAGAGAGAGAGAGATGCCACAGCGTCAATAATAGTAGTAATCATGTTCTATTCTTTTCGAATACACACGTTCTATATTGATTCAACTGATTGAGCTGAGTTTATCAAAAAAGGCAATGGTAGATGACAAGTGTTTCGCAAGCTTTCAGAGAGAACAACTTTACTGACTCACCGATGTACCAGCTGCTCCTCCTACTGGAGTAGCAGGGAATCGCGGAGGGAAAATCTATTTGATAAAAATATAAATAAATTAATAATAATAATAATAATAATACATTTAGGATGATATACAGCACATACACTATAATGTGTTGTTGTTTTTGTTGTTTATTCAGGTAATCTAAAATGTGACCGTCTGTGAAATCCATGGAGGCTAAAGTCTCAAAATGTAATTATGAGATAACAAGCATCAAAGTTTGATTTCAACCATTAATTTCACTATGATTTTGATCTCTGAGTTGGGTTTTTGCAGCCAGGGCCACAAATGTGCTTCATGTGGTACCATCTTTTTAAAAAAATGTAAATAAATTAATTAATTTCATTTAAAAAAATATATTAAACTAAATGATTATTTAACATGACTCAATAAACCTGAATATATTAGGTTACACTAACCTAATAAAAGTATTGTTATGGGTTAGATCAGGTACACTAACCTAATAAAAGCAATACACTACACTATACCTTTTTCAGGTAATCTTTAAATATGCTTCATGTGGCACCATCTTTAATAAAACAATAAATAAATTAAATAATAAATTAAATTAAATTTTTATTTAATATGACTGAATAAACCTGAATACATTAGGTTACAGAAACCTAATAAGTAATTTTAAGGGTTAGGGCAGGTAGAAATTACTACTTCAGGTACCAAAAGGACATATTTACAGCAGAGTTAACTAAAACTAAAACCATAAAACAATTTTCTTATTTTTATTTAGTCCATTATTTCTTATACACTTATAACTTCTTATACACAATCTTATAACTAAATTAAAACTGAAATAAAAATGAATGAAACTCTATATAAAGGCTTTAGAAATGTGTTGTATATGTAAATGTGTCTATTCTATTGTTTATGTTAGAATAAAATTAAACAAGAATAATATGTTGCTCAAAGCTGTAACATATTTACTGCAAAAAAAAAAAGTATAGACACAGTTTTTACTCAGAAATTGCAAGTTAATTTCAAAATTAATAATTACAAAGACAGGCAACAACAGACTGATTAAACATGAACATTTGAAGTAGAATGACTGAAATATTATTTTCTTGAATAACCTACTCTAGTAATCTTTCTTTTATTTACAAAATAAAAAATAAATAAATAAACTTTCTCTATGTAAAATGCCAGTGTGAGTGACCAGTGTATAAAGTTGCATTTTCCATTGAACAAAACTGTTAAACTGATGGCATTGCAGCATTATGATGGATATATCGGTTAATTATTACTGAACCAACCAGTCTGGTTTAGTCATCATGATCGTCATCATCATCGTCCTTTGGAACAGGGGCCTAAAAAATACAAAAAATGAGAAATAGCCACATATATACATATTTGAAATTATAATACATATTACAAATGTTCAGTTTGGACTGTACTGGGGCAGCAGGAACAGCAGGAACAGCAGGGGCAGCTGGAGCAGCTTGAGGAAAGCCGAATGGGTACAGCTAGAAAACAAAGGAAAATGAATTCACTTCTACATAATTGGAAAGAAATGGGGGCATCGTACTGGAGATTCACATTGTGTGTAACAGTAGACAATTAAAAAAGGTGGAAACACATACAACTTCAATGCTTTCTCTGCCTCCGGGCTGGGGAATCTCATGCTTAATGAAGCCACGGACAGGTTGAGCCTGTGGAGAATAAGACAAAATGAGAACTGATTGCATGCTAAACTATAGCAGGCCATAATACACTGTGAAAAGAAATTAAAACTATTGAAACTTACAGGAACTCCAGCTGCAGCCTGCTGAGCTGCCAAGAGCTGATATAAAATAATAAAATAAAATAAAATAAAATAAAATAAACTAATAAAATAAACTAATAAAATAAAATAAAATAAAATAAAATAAAATAAAATAAAATAAAATAAAATAAAATAAAATAAAATAAAATAAAATAAAATAAAATAAAATAGTCTGAGTAATATATTATTGAGTGATGCTAAAATTAATCTATTTAACAAAGACCACACTTACAATTTCGACTTCAGAAGGTCTAGCTGCGGCGGCAGCCGCAACAAGAGCCTGTAGATCATTATACACACTTCTTATACAATACAAACTGCAGTATTATCAAATATGACATATATATTCCTTTACATGAACTATATATTCCCATATGCTATGAAGCATTTCATTTAGGCTGTCATTTTAAACAAGAAATATGTATTTATTTCATGTTTGGACCAAACTGACCTGTGGAGCTCTAGCTCATAATACATCAATTGCTGTGGGTCAAAAAACAGGACAGTCAAAGCTACAGTAGTATCACATATTCTCTTGTCATAGCTGATTCATGAATAAATATATAACAGACAAATACTGTAGATGACGTACCGGAGCACAGTAGGTCACTCCAATGACAAATGCCAGCAAAAAGAGGGTTCTCATGTTGAATGATAACGTCTGAAATGAAACATGAAATACACATTTTTGTGAAAGATATAGTTTCATTGTTCAATATCTTATATGTAGTCATCTACAACAGGATCTAGAACTAGAACTAGACATTCAACCCCAAACAGCAAAGTTACTGATGACCATTCATTAAATTAATAGTACCTTACCTTTGTTTAAGACTGATGAGCTTGATCAGGGATTGTTGAGGAGGATTTTGTGATACTGCTCTCTAGATCTACCCCTTATATTCGTTTTGAAAACAAAAGGCCCATAACATCAGCATCTCATTGGTTTTGGTGACCAGCCAAGTTCCTTTATAGAGAACAAAAATGCATAAATACATATTTTCTTATCTCGAAGCAAAATTTTGGCTGTGCTTGTGATTATATTGATTTAATTATATTGAAATCTGGCAAGATACATTAAAGGTATGTCACAGTATAGTACAAATAAATCAAACGCAATCCAAAAATACATTTATGGCACAGGTGATGAAATCATAATATCTGACAGCACTGTTCTCACTTGTCTAAGCTGTAAAAACCTTCTGCCTGGCTGAGCATTCATAAATAATATATATAATAAATACCTAAATAAACAAAACCACTGTACCTAAGCAATGTTTTAAATTATTTTCTATTGAATATAAATGGTTCTTGCAATATTGTGTGAAAAGAAATATATGCAGTACCCACTTTCTTTGAGTTATAATCTGGATTTACATTTTTGGGAAACATCAGTGAAAGTCAATCATTTGACGTTGCTGCCTTTCATGTAAAGATTTACGAAGTCATTATGTTCATTTTTTTATGTTCATTTTTTCATGTGTTGCTTAAAACTTTGAACTTTAAATAGTTTATTGGCATTAATCTTGTCATAATTTGTATTTTTGGATACCTTTAGTCTACAATGTGCCTCCATACATTGTTTGTACTAATCAGGAACATTTATCAATAAACTGGACCTTGAAAAATTTGTCACAGAATTTTATCAAATGCTTCTATTCATTTTTTAAGTAAGTTAACAGTAGATAGTTTCCCTGATCCTCTATAAACAGGTGATTCTGTTATTCTGATGGCATTAATAATCAGGAACGCGCTACACTTTAATTCTATACTTTTTATTCACTCAGCTTGTTTTTCTCTGAGTTAAGTGTTAAGTGTGCACATTTTTCCAGTACTATTAACACCGCTGACACTTGATGACAGTTATACTGTATGCAACACAGAAGGAGCTTCAGACTGTAATTAACTTAGTATTTAATTACAAGTCAGATATATATGTTGAGGCCCACACACAGTTCACAGCACAAAAGCTTTTAACATTTAGACTAATCCACACAAAGTCAAAACTTTAGTTCATATCTTTTATGGATTACTGATAAACTACTGTCGTTTGATTTGTATTATTTGTATTTGTTATTTATTTTAATTTTAGTTAAATTATGTCTGGATTTATTATGTCTGTTTAGGTATAATACTACAATTGATTGCTTCTGTTGTCCTCATTTGTAAGTCGCTTTGGATAAAAGCGTCTGCTAAATGACTAAATAAATAAATAAATATCTCTTGTGCGTAGAATAAAAGAAACAGTAACAGATAAACAAACCAAAAAGATACATGAAAAGTACCAGAATTGCTATGAAAAAGATTTAAAAGCTTCCATTATGCTGCCTTAACCCAATTTATAGAGCATTAGCATGATATAAGATGCAGATTTGTAGTAAAGATTTGTCTTAGGGGTACATATCAGTGTTAGTGTTGACAGTATCAGAACGCAGTGGTGGGGATGCTGGAACGAGAGCTTCTTTGTATTCTGGTGTTGGGAATGTAGGATCACTGTGATGGGGATCAGGCTGGACAGTGGGCACAACTGCAGAAATGAAAGGCCCATGATCTGAAACCAAAAGTCCAGTGTTGGCTAAGGGGTCTTCAGCAGGCAGGACGTGGTGCAGCTACAACGCTGGGTAGCTGAACTTAAGAAGTTGCCGGTGTACCAACGAAGCATGCTACCTATCAGATTGTTCTACCAAAAATATATTTACATTGTTTTAAGGGTAAGTTTAGGGTAAGGGTAGGTGTGGACGGGTAGGTTTAGGGTAGGGGTAGGTATGGACATGAAAAAAAGCCACAAACAATATGAATAAGATGCTGGTAGCACAATCTGATAGGTAGCATTTTTCGCTATCGATTTGTGCTACCTATATCTTTTTGATGGGAGTTAGCACAATCTGAGCGGGTAGCACAAATGGTCAGAATGGTCAGAAAGGTGCTGGGGTGGAAGGTCTTGGTCGGTCTTAAAGGGCTAACAGGTACAACAGGTTGTGGTCCAGCTACAGGAAAAACATTGCCTCTAAGTGCAGGCATGTGCTAGTCAACACGACGCATGCGTCCCATGTTCTGTGTGTATAATCCAATACATTTAAAAAAATAATAAAAAATAAAGATACAGTGGTGTCAGAAGTTATGAGAAGAAATATATCAAAGTCTTCTTTTTTAGGTCACTAATAAAATAAGAAAATATGTGACATTGACATGAATTCAAAAAATGGGGACAAACCAAATACTAATAATATAATATAATATAATATAATATAACCAGATTAATGCTAAAAGAAGCATCTTCACTATTGTTCTAAGACTTTTAAACATCATTGCCATCTAATTTTACCTGAAGTTCCTCAGAGCTCAATCCACCATATGGTCCAGCCTTTAAAATGCATTAACATAAGGAATTACACCCAAATAAAACATACTTATGATGAATAAATATTCCATTTGAAAGCTATTTAAATTGATTCATTTACCATTCGTTGTTGAATTTGTGGAACCATGTAAAGAAATTGATGAACCTGTGGAAAAACATGTGATATATTAGACTATTTTTTTCAAAAAGCTAGAGCTGCTTGAGTCCAGAAAGTTTGTGTTGATATACCTGCTGTTGCTGAGGCTGGTTTAGAGGCTTGTGTTGTTTGTTTTGTGTCATTAATGGCTGTGAAGCTGGAACTGCATTAGCGGTATATTGTTGAGATGTTACATTTACATTTACATTTAGTCATTTAGCAGACACTTTTATCCAAAGCGACTTACAAATGAGGACAACAGAAGCAATCAAAAACTAACAAAAGAGCAAAAATATGTAAGTGCAAATGACAAGTCTCAGTTAGCCTAGCAAGGTATTTATAGATATTGAATATATATATATATATATATACACACACACACACATATATACACACACACACACAAAGAAAAACAAGTAGATAGAATAGAAAAAATAGAAAGCTAGTGTTTTTTTGTTGTTGTTTGTTTTTTGTTTTTTTTAAATAAAAAAGAAGATAAATAGATAAAGCAGAATTAAAATAGAATTGAAAGTGCTAGAGTTAGAGGGTCAAATAAAGATGGAACAGATGTTTTTAGTAGTTTCTTGAAGATGTTACATGCTGGAAACCAGGCACTCCATAGGAGAACTGATGATGGAAAGGGGCAAGAGAGAAATAATGTAAAGTTATGAATTAGAAGACTGACAAGTGTGCAAAAACTCTGAAAGAAAGACGCAAAAATAAGTGCATTTTGGGCCAGATGATATTCAATGAAAAGACTGAATGAACTAGTTGACTCCTCTTGGGATTTATAAATGGTAAATATGCTGAGCTGACAAATTGCTGACAGAGATTTTATTAGTGTGCACACATTTTACTGATACATGAGCCAATGTATTACGTAAACTCTCTTTGTTTGGACACATCGAGTGCAAAGGGTTTCCTCAATAAATCAAAACGCTTCAGATCTGACACACAGAAGACAGACAAGAAGATTTACTCCAGCAAAATATTTCTGATCATTTACCAAACAGTTTAAAACACAAAGGCTTGCTTGAGGGTCACATAGCAAAAGTTAATTAAGTTTGGGTTTGGATCTCAAATCAGAATAAACCTGCTGAACCCAGATGGTCTGTCAGCTCTTCCTGTGGCGTTATTTCTGCTGACTACAAACAAAACCACACATATTTCTGATATTGTACACTGAATGAATGATGGAAACACTCTTACTGGTGGGTTCTTTTATTGTGGTCCAAGAATTGGATAATAAAAAAAACTGAAAAATACAGTAAAAATACAATACAGTGTTTAATTTATGCTAAAACATTTTAAATTCTATATATATTCTATATACACATGTATATATGAGATTAAACCGAGTGAATTCACGAAGGTTTCTTACCTGCGGTTGCTGGGCATGAGGATAGGGTAAGTACTGGAAGTGTACTGGAAGCTGACTGAGACCAGTATTGGGGTTGGTTTGAGATGCCCATGGATTGGTCAGAGTGGGCATATGTGGCTGAGGACCAGAGAGCATTCTGGGAGGTTCAGGCTTAAACTGCTGCGGCACATGTTGGACTTGTACCAACACCTCAGATCCAGGCAGTGAGGACTGTATCACTGGGGTTCCCTGTGCTGGCATATCTCCCACTGGGACTGATTCCATCAAATCAGCATTTGGGGAGATCTGTGAAAAGGTTGATTGAAAATGAATAGTATCTGAGTTACATAATCAGTGAAAGGTGACTTTCAAATGATGCTTTTAGTGTTATAAATTATGAAATATCACTATTTGCTGCACCTCAGATTATTAACGCAGTAGTGCGTTCACACAGAGAAGTAATAAACATTCATTAATTAGCATGAATTAGCATGAATGAAGTATGATTTCTATAACGTAACCCTGAAATATTTCTAAACAACTCGAGTTTTAACTGGATGAACATCAGTGACTCACCGGAACTCCAGATGTTCCAGCTAGAAAACATGCGAGCAATGCTTGAAGCCTCATTTGTGTCCTATAAAGATAATAAATGTGCACCATACAGCATGGAAAAATACGAAATTAATAGCTAATATTGCATGACAGAATAAAAGCCAAACACTCACTTTAAAATCCGTTGAATACAACAGAAAATTGTAAGTGGAGAGGGGTGTACTTAAACAGTGTCCTTTCCTCAAGCATCCAATCAGCTCTGGAGAAAACATGGGAAATAGGCTCTGACCTCAGACAATATAAAACCTCAGACCATAATTGAATTGTACAATCCAGAGAACACTTAGTGTCTGAATGAATCATCAAATTAACCCATTTTGAAACATTCAACGTATCCAGACGAGTTGATTTGATATATTGGTTGAGTTTTATAGTACTAAAAGTCAATGAATAAAAGATTAATTTGATCATAAAAACTGTGTGTGTTTTGTGGTAGTCTGTTAGTGAATGTCATTTATTCTCACAGTGTGAACATTTTACCATAGAAACGTGATAGCATGTAAGCATCAGAGAACGAAGAAATCTGCTTTGTTTCAATGAATCACAACGTTGTGTTCACCCACACCAAAATCCTTTGTCTCATCTGAGGTTGCATCTCACTGATTTCGCCTTTCCAATGTTGATTAAAGCAAAACCACAGTTAGCTTCTGAAAAGGCACTTTGGTTCAGTTAATGACAGTATAATTCTCTCATTCCCACAGTTAGAACTAGACTAGTTTCACATTGTGGTGAGATAACTGTTATTATTAAGTTGGGTTCAGACCAATGCAGACACAGACAACCGTTTTAACGAAACAACCAGGAATTCCTCAAACATGACTGGATATGCAAACAACAAAACTTCATTTGAAAAAATTAAGACAGTGCATAGACTGCTAAGATTCATCTGAAGACATTTCCTCCTAAGATAGACTGTGTTTAATACAGTAAGTGTGTAGTGACTCAGGAGTCATACTGTCCCACCCAAAACAATCTCAAAATCTCAAAATTACATACCCACCTCTTGGTCTGTTGACACTTGCACCACACCTAGTGCATAGTGCCTCAGAGTTGCATACATTGACCATTACATTAAACAACACTACCGAGGTATAATTTGAAATGACTGAAGATTCATTCAGAAATCATTTTCACTTCATAATTTTGGGTGTCTATGCATGTTTTATATTGGCATTTGGTCACATAGCTAGGGCAGCTAGTTGTTGGATATTTTTCAAAAAAAAAAAAATTATAATAATTGGTTGACTGCAATGATTATAAATATGTAGGTCATAAGTGTATTCAGGAGCAGTGTATAGAAAACGTATTTCTCTAATGAAGGGTTTACCAGCTAAATAAATGTTAAAAGGAAAATTGTTTTCATTATTTTTAAATAACAACTGAATAGCATGTTAAATATGTTTAATTCATTATGTTTATTGAAAGCATTACTTAAAATCTCAAAGGTACTTTAAATAAATCATTTGGTCGTTGTTCAGCTACAAAACGACTCCTGCTCAACGGTCAGCCATCTCCTCGGACAGTTGTGCTGATGACTGGGGGTCTGGGTGAGGCTGTGGCTGCTGGGGCCGGAGTCAGAGCGGGGGAAGGAGCCGGGGCCGGGGCCGGGACTGGACGAGGCAGGAGGGACCATAGAAAGGGAAACAGAGGTCCAGGCCTCACATAGTAGTAGTGACCTCCAGGAAAATAGGGCCCATAGATCCTCTAGAGCAAAGATATTATAAACAGTGACACATTGTGGGGATAAATTTGAGAAAATTATGCATTTTTTAAAATGTAAAATTTTAAAATGTTGTTTTAATTGGGAGCACTTTGAGTTTACCTCATCACTGCCAGAGGAGCTCCAGGCTTTATAGCGGTGACAGAGCTGTGAGGAATACAAAATGGCATTATATCATAATCATTGTCATTTAATAAAGTATCATACAATGTTGTTTGAGGCTTAAATGAGCTGGGCTGCTCAGTTATGTCACATCAGCATTATAAGACGTGGTACAAACTACTCTGATAGTAGAAGCATCTTTCAAAAACAACATTAACTTACGGCTCCGGAGGGAATGAGCCACAGTATGGTCAGTAAAATGAGACTGTTCATTTTGGGGTGGCACGGTTTTGAACCTTATTTAGGGAGAGAGAAAAAAGCAGGTCACATAAAATCACAGTGAGATCATTATTAATAGCAATTCAGTAATACTGATACACTGATATTCTTATTTTATTCAGTAATACTGATACACTGATATTCTTATTTTATTCAGTAATACTGATACACTGATATTTTTATTTTTAACAGACCAAGCATTTTAAGTGCACACTCATAAGACAGATAAACACAAGATTTAAAGACTGCAACTTGTTTTACATGCAAGTACTATAGTCAGCCACATAGAGTCACTCATGAGCAGGAAAAAAGGGCTTGAGGGAAACATTAAAAAAATGCAGACAACAAATGTCAACAATTTTTCATAAAAACTAAATCTTTGGTATTGATATTTCAATCTCCAAACTTAAATTAATCATACTTTAAAACCACAATAGTTTAAAGTACATTGGGTGAATAATGAAAACAAGAATATTTTTCACATTTCATGTCAGGCTGGGGCAAAATGTCACATTTATTAGAAAGGTTGTATGAAACATTGTTTTAAATGATAGAAATGTGTATAACTTATCATATTTGCTGGTTATCTGCTGGGTTATTTCAGTATCATTGAGATAGTATTATTGTTTTTCTTAATACTTTGAATTATTTTTATTTTATATTTTCCATTTTCATCTTGATTTTAGATCAAGCTAGGTCCATGTTGTTTTCTTTATTTTAAAACTCTGTTTTTTGTCATTTTAGTACATTAGCTTAGCTGAAATAAAATAAGCTTAAGTTGGCTACATTTTATTTTATTTCAGTTAAAATTTTATCCTTAAAAAGTTTTATAATTGTTTCCCTGTTTCAGTTTTGCCAAAAAGCATATAATAAGCTGTTTAAATGGTGAAATCCATTGTGACAACTTGCCTCATTTTAAGTGACATCCTGTTGTCATTGAAAATGTTCAGTAGCATTTTGTACATATTTTCAAAACTTAACAAACACTAAGAAAAATTCACTGGAGTAAAAAGTGTGACTCCTTGCCTCAGTCTTCCCTATACTTCAATGAAGTCAATGAAAAGAACATTAACTCGAAGTAACAAAAATAGTGAAGCGTAGATTTATCCATACTTACAGCCCTGCAACACATTGAGTCTTCTTGATGTCCTGAAGGAAATGTGAATACACTGAGATTTATCCCAGCCCAGCAAAAAGCACTCGAATGGACTCATCAAAGAGTACTAGCACATGCATTTACTTTTTTACTTATTGTACAATCCTTAATCTATAAGGACAATATTTAGTCATGCTGTAAACCTTAAAATCCCCCAAATCCCCAAAAGCTCACTGTCAGTATGTGCAATTGTGACATCTTCTTAAAAACTTCCTGGACACATTGCAACAGAGGATTAGCTAATCTCTGATAATCGTGGATTTACTGCAAGACAAGTCTACGTATCTCTCGGTACCTAAAGACAAAGTAAAAAATACTGATATGCAGTAGCTATATAAAAGAATGGCAGCTGATATATCTCAAGGACAAGAGAAGTGAAAGAATGGGTCGTAAACTTAGTAGGTGCCCTGATACAGAGCTCCAATACAGGGACACTTAACGCCAGGTTGCAATACTGTAAGGAATGTACTAAACTTACTAAATAATTAAATAGAAAATTATGTCAAATGTTCATTTGGATAAATGCATTGGCAAAATACATACTTATTACTTATGGATAGTTTTTTGCTCACACTACAACTTTAAAGGGATATTTGATCCAAAAATGAAAATTCTGTCATTAATTACTCACCCTCATGTCTTTCCAAACCCGTAAGACCTTTGTTCATCTTCGGAACACAAATTAAGATATTTTGGATGAAATCCGAGTGCTTTTTTTTTTTTGACCCTGCAAGGACAGCAACACAACTGACTCGTTCAAGGCCTAGAAAAGTAAAAAGTGCATATACAGTATGAAAACCTTGACAGATATAATAAAGAAAATTAATAATAATCATTATAATCCCAGTCACATCCAGCCCTAAGGTGTGCTTCATGCTTTTGTTTTGTTTGTGAATTGCATAAATTAAATTTAAGTATCTTTACAATTACTATACCATAAGGGAGACAGCCATGTGACTCATTTCCCTATTTCCTAATTGTTGAGTAAAGTTCAACTTGCTAAATACTGAATGTTACATTTTTCAAACATGTCACTGTGTTACTTCTGATTGGCCAGCTGCATGTTGTTAATGTATATATGAAGCATATATCCCTGCTGTATTGATGTCACACCTGACACAGTCTCTTATACATTTGGCATAACGGTAAGAACTAAAAATAGAAAGAACAAACTGCATTTACATTTATATTTGGTCATTTAGCAGACATTTTGTTTATCCAGTGTGATTTACAAATGAGGATTTTTTCTCTTTTAGATCAGATCAGCTCTTCTTGAGAACCATGAAATCTTTCCTCATTGTTGCCTGTGTCTTTGGACTCTGCTGTGCCGTGCTAGTGAGTATCATTCTCTATTCTACTGTTAACCACCACAAATTGTAAATGTTCACTGTTTTGTAACTTATTCTATAAAAAAAAATTGTTTCTTTTCAGGCACAGGATGAAGAACTTCGAGAGAAGCGCTCATCAAGCCGTTCCTCTGAGGTCTGTTTGAAATCCAACATTTTTGTCATTGCATAAAATACTTTTAATCAATTTCTCTTAAAATCTTAAATGCAAAAAATATCCTGAGCAATGCAAAAGCATTTATGCATAGAATGCACTTTAATTATGTTGACATATGCCTGCCTTCATTTTGAAAATCTTTTTTTTTAATGGAAATTACTTTGTTCTTCTACTGATTACTACAGAGATACAGACCTGGAGGCTACAGACCGTACCCATTTCAGCGTCCCTATCCCTACCCATACTTTCCCCCTTACCAGTCTCAGCCTCCAAACACCAACGCCCTCCTCAACCTCTTGCCATTCATCTTAGCACAGCTGGCATCCACCACCCCTGCTCCGGCACCGGCCCCCGCACCTGCCCCTGCACCAGCCCCAGCCCCGGCCCCTGCACCAGCCCCTGCCCCAGCTCCTGCTCCTGCCCCTGGTGGGAGATAAGACACCAGTTAAAACTGAGCATGTGTATGATTAACTTGATACTCTTGTTCTTGATATCTTAAAACATAAATAAACTTTGCATTACTGAATCATACATTTGTGTTTGTCTTATGCTTTCTGATTAAAAGGAAAGTGCACATAAAGTGTGCTTGTTATGACTCATACATGAGAGCAACCAAAAGTATCAAAAATTATGTTACATCAATACATCAGGAGATGAAGACAAGCAGCACTGAGTCACTGAATCATTCATTCAACCGATCTGCTCAAAAACGCTAATTTACTCATGAACGAAACGAGTGTCTTCATGAGTGTTTATTATGTCCAGGGCCGTTTCTAGGCATAGGCGAGCTAGGCGGTCGCCTAGGGCTCCACCAGCTGAAGGGGCGCCAATGAGCGCACGTACTGGCACTTTTAGCAGGGTTGTGATAAATATTTCATTTCATAACTACAAACATGAATAAATGTATTTATTCAAATCAATTATCTATGTTATAGTTCACCTGGAACAGCATTATTAACTTTTGAAAAGATCCAAACAGCACAACTGGAAATCAGATATGTTTGGCCATTAACTGTTAATTCTCCATGAAACTTGGAGAACACTTCTCTCTCCAGTATGGTTGGAGGAATTGTTGAGTAGAATACATGAAATGATGTGAGGAGTTTGTATATGACGATGTTAACAAGATGACTGACAGCCTGGTTTAAGCAACAACAAAAAAATTTACCAAATCTAAAAATGTCCCAAAACATGCATGCACCTCTGCGTAACTATGTACTTTTTAATTCAGAAAAAGTACATACATTTTAATGATTAAAAAAATAAACATTCTGCCCTGTCAAGTTCTCAAAAACAACCTAAGCTGAGCCATGTTAACTCACTCTGGCGAGAGTGATAAACCTACTCTTTAAAATTGCAAAATGTATAGGCAACATCATTGCTTTTAAAAAAAAAACAGTAAGTACAAGAAATGTCCAAGCCTCCATTACAATTCAACTCTAAACAAGCAACCGTTTCGAAGTTACTGTAGTAACAAGCATTCCTTTGTATAGGCTAACAGTTCAATAAAGAGGAAATTAAGAACTTACATTTTAGACACAATACTGCCAGTCACATTGTCTGTTTTTGCTCAATAAAAATAGCTCTAAACAAAGTCACAGAGGACCCATTGTTATGCAGTAGTGTTGTTTTGTTCTTGAATGATTCAGTGCTTTTGAACGAATCTGATTTGTGAATGATTCACTGATTTACTTATAACTTGTTTCGTTCCTGAACAAAAGTCAATACCTTGTTGCCATCTACTGACGTGTGTAACTGCAGAAAGAGTCCCTGAAAAATACACAAAAAAAAATGCCTCCTTAATTATAATCCGACAATTAAAAAAATAGCAACAACAGTAATGCGCTTACCTTCGTGTCGCTATAATTTTACACAGAACTAGAGAAGCCTCTTGTTAAGTTCATGTTGTAGAACATAATACAGAACTTTGCACGGTCAAAACTAATCAAGTCTAGCAGTTTTCAAGGATTTATCAATCTGGACGTTTAAAAGATAAAAGACATGATCGTATAAACCGACATATTTAGTTTCGGTTATGATTAATTCAAATGTGCTCTGATTTCGGAGTTGCAGTGAGCCTTCGTATCATCTCACTCCACAATAATTCACGTTTTGAGAGTTGAGTCACTCTCCCACTCTTTAACTTATAGGCCTATTTAGGCATTGTGATTACTTGAATATACAGTCATACTACATTCAAAATCAGATACATAACTTGTCACTCATGAATCATAACGTCTGAGGTACTAGTACCATGAAAATAGATACTAGTACGGTTTATAGATTAAATGTTAAAACGGCTTGCCATAGTGTGTGTGTAGTAACGTTATGATGACTGATTGGATGCAGTATACATACTTGGGCTTGTTTTGTTAAACAATTAGCCTATGCAATTTATATGTTTGAAAACCGCCAAACTGACCCCAAATAGCCCAAATTTAGTCCACCCGCCCAAGCCAATTTTTACCCGCACAATCAAATTCAAAACCGCCCAGTTGGGCGGGAATCCGCCCAATCTGGCAACACTGCAGCCAATATCTAAAAAAAACTGTTTAATGTCTACTTCAGACTATGCTTTCTATTTTTAACAAATAGTCACCAGCTCTGTAGGCTTGGTTAAAGACCAAACATGTCTGATTATGTAACCCAATTTTGTAGTCTTTATCATATAGGCAGCAAAAAGCTGTATATTTATTTGAATTTTTCAAATTCTGTCTGTCTGTTCCTGGGAGTGGGTATTCATTCATTCATTCATTCATTGAGACATCAGAACATCTTTGCATTAGAAGGTTAACACTTGTTCAATACTTGTCATAATTACAATGATGAAAATGTCCTTGATAAGCACAACAGTTGTGACACAAACTATTTGCACTCTCCTTAAAATACCCATAGTGAATCATACATAAAAATATTTTCTGAACGAAGTCTGTTATGGTCACCAAGGCTACATTTATTTGATCAGAAATACAGCAAAACAGTAATGAGATATTATTACAATTCATTTAAAATAACTGTTTTCTATTTTAATATATTTTAAAATGTTATTTCTGTAATGGCAAAGCTGAATTTTCAGCAGCCATTACTCCAGTCTTCAGTGTAACATGATCCTTCAGAAATCATTCCATGCATTTATAAGTAAGTAAATAAATAAAACAGTGGTGCTGCTTAACAGTGTAAACCATGATACATGATTTTTGACGACTACTAAAAACTGTGTGTACTGTAACTGTACAATAAATAAACACATGAGTGAGTGCAATATAACACTGTGAACAAACAAAAAAGTGAGGTCATAATATATGATTAAGAGGGTGAAATCAAAGGAGAAAATACTCACAACTGCAACAAATTCAATTGCTTTTATTCAGTATTCGGTACATTTCATGTAACATTTGTTACAAATGGTGACAATTTGTCAGTTTAAAGCTAAGCATTAGACAGTTTACAATAAGCCTGTAATATTCTAAATAAAAAAATGACAGTTATTGCAGAGAAGAGAAGATCTCTTTAAAGTATCTGTGAAAAGAAACAAACTCAATCAGCTTCTCCGCATGAGTATTAATAATTGTACATTAATCATAAAATCAATTTTTAACTGTATCAACACATGTATAAAACACACCTACTATAAGCTATTCAAACTCATGCGTCACTCAGATTTACCCAACAGGATTTCCAGGCACAGCAGGGTTGATCTGAGCTGGCATCTGTAGTATGCAAATGATAAATTATATTATAATGCAGGCTACCTTTCAATAGATTTTTAGAAAGATGCAAATGATTTTTTCTACAAACCTGTGTGATTGAGACAGGTCTTGCTGTGGTCCTTCTGAGGAAGGAGCGCTGAGAAGAATAATTTAACACAGTTAGGTGGATGGCAGGAATTCTGCCTTTTGAATATTGTATAAACACTGAATATTGCTAAACAATGAAGTTACAGAACTTGTTTTACTAAGAACATCAGTTATAGTTAGGTATTAGTAGTTTTAGGCAACACACTACAAATAAATAGGATAAAGTTCAAAGTATTTACAGAAACGATTTTGGATCAGTGGCCAACAATTGGCCTTAAAAAACAATGGTTTTGCCTGTAATTGCTTTATAAATTGTACCTTAAATCTAGTCAGTGAGCCTGGTGGTACAGCTTGATTATTTCCAGTAGGGCCTTGTCCAGCCTAAAAGCATTAGGAATGAGCTTCATGAACATATTTATAGCCCATACATTTAATTTATAGAGCTGGAATAGTACTAGCAACTAGAAGGGTTGTTTTGTACCGCAACTTGTTGCTGCGGAGGGATCATGGCTGGTTGATTCTGGGGTCCACTAATGTAATACGCCAGTCCCTGTTGATCAGAACAGTCCAAAACAGCTTCCCAAATTACATTAATTGAGACAGAAATAAATGTATATTGTTACACAGTCATTGTGAATGAAAATGAACAAATACCCCATTAGGTGACGCGAAAGGGTAAGCCAACTGAGGTCCGATGTTGGGGGGACCGAAGGGAACTGGTGGCTGCTGAAGCACATATGGAGGAAGAGCAGCAGCAGGCAGAATCTGTCAGACACAAAAGAGTTAGCATTTGTCTGTATAGGACATTACCTGTTAGTGTGATATACAAAGTTCTTAAAGGAATAGTTCACCCAAAAATGAAAATTTGCTCACCCTCAGGTCTTCCGAGATTTACTGTAGATGAATTTGTCACTTTATCAGAACAGATTTGGAGAAATGTATCACTTGCTCACCAATTGATCCTCTGTAGTGAATGGGTGCCGTCAGAATAAGAGACAAAACAGCTGATAAAAACATCACAATAATCCACAAGTAATCCACATGTCTCCAGTCCATCAATTAATGCCTTGTGAAGTGAAAAGCTGTGTGTTTGTAATAAACAAATCCATCAAGATGTTTTCAACTTCAAGCCGTAGCTGAGAGAGTGAGACCACAACAGGCAATGGATATTTTAACTGGAGGCATAATTATGGATCATTATGGACTCATATTTTGGCCAGAAGTGACGGTTTTAAAAAGCCTTAACAGAATTGTTTCTTATAAATAAGTAGCTTTTCTCTTTACAAGGCATTAATAGATGTACTTGAGCCGTATGGATTACTTGTGAATTATTGTGATGTTTTTATCAGCTGTTTGGACCCTCATTCTGACGGCACCCATTCACTGCAGAAGATCCTTTGGTGAACAAGTGATGTAATGCTACATTTCTCCAAATCAGGTCTGATAAAGAAACAAACTCATTCACAAATTGAGCAAATTTTCATTTTTGGGTGAATTTGGGTGAATTGCTATTTTAATTGGTAAATCTTCAGTTCCTACCTGTGCTAATGGAGGCTGTCCAATAACAACAGGACCACCAGAAAGCACAGGTGGGTTCAGACCACCCACCAGTAGAGGGTTAACTCCATTTACACCAGTAACCAGACCTCCATTCAGACCGTTGATCAGATGCAGCTTCTAAAAGGAAGTGCAGCTTAAAGTGCCAATGTTAAACTTAACACACATAATTCTGATGATATGAATGAGCTTACCTTAGCTGAGGTGATCTAGAAGAGAAGGAAGGATCAAAGTGATCAAAGCATGTGTGGATGAACTGATAAATCACGAGTGACCAAAAGAATATAAAGTAATATGATAGATGAAATCAGTGTACTCACATCAGCAATTACGGTCAGAACCATAAAGATTATAACAAATTTCTTCATCTTGCAATCTGAAAAATAGCATATTTTAAATTACAAAGTATGAAATTGATACTAATACAATCATGTTACATAAATATAAACTAATTTCTCAGTGGCAAACATGTTTCTGGCACCCACCTGTTTCTCGCTCCAGTAGTGATTTGCTCTGCCATGTACAGGACAGAATAGATCTCCAAAGCTTTTTATTGAGCTGAATGATCTAGTTCAGCCAATTGGAGTTCAACGCTAATCCAGCTGTGTTTATCAGCAGGGTATTTGGAAGCATTAGTTACATTATGGTTTTGTTATGCAGATATTTTCAAGTTTTCAAGTACATCTTTTGGCAGAATTTGTGGTCATTTGAGTTTTTAGGGATTCTGGAGCTCTCAGAGTGACTAAACATACATAGATGTGCACATAATATAAGTCACATGACATCGTGTTCACTGTAGCCTGCACAGACATACAAAAACATGTGGTCTGACTGAGCTTTTGCTCATGACCTATACGAAAACATAGTTTGTGTTATAATCTCCTGGTCTGAATTTCTTAGGTCTTAGATCATTTGCATTGTCATGTAGTCAACAAATGTCAGCCCTATAGGCCATCATGCCAAAAGCATGTCTTAACCAAAAAACTGTAATGTTGTCTTGATTGTGATGTCTGGACTGTTTCAAACAATTTCTAAATATTGGCAGAACCCCCCCAGATTTTAGATCATTTGCATTGTTATGTAGTCAACAAATGTCAGCCCTGTAAGACATGATGCCACAAAGCAGTCTTAACTGAAAAACGGACTGATGACTGGACTGTTTCAAACTATTTCTATTTAAAAATACATTGATACATCGTAAAATATTTTATTCAACTTAAACAATTAAATGGCAAAAAAAAGGCAAAGTATCACAAGCTTATGAGCAACAGAAAAAAGTGCAATATATCATAGTGCATCAAGAGAAAGTGCAAAGAAATGCTTAATAGTCCACAGAATATTTGTGCATCAGTCCACAGAATATTTGCCCAAAAGTCTTGGGGATAATCAAGATATTTTTTGGCAAATGAGAGACAAGCCTTTGTGTTCTTTTTGGTCAGCAGTGGCTTTTGCCTTGGAACTCTCCCATGGGTAGGGCCACGTAGGTTTGGACAGCTTTTTTCCCCTAATAAATGAAATCATCATTTAAAAACTGCATTTTGTATTTACTTGCATTATCTTTGTGTAATATTTAAATTTGTTTGATGATCTGAAACATTATGTGACAAACATGCAAAAAAATAAGAAATCAGGAAGGGGGCCAACACTTTTTCACACCACTGTATATATAATTCCTCTACTTTCCCATATAGTTTACTGGCACAGTAATGCAGTAATTTAAAGAATATCTAAAAAATGTAATGCCATATTTCTCATAGCATATAATACAGCAGAGGAAAAACACTTGAGCAGTTTTTCAGTTCTCTTAAAGTATTCCTATATTGTTTTGTCAAATCCAATTCCAGTAGTAATATACTCTTCAGTGTCGTCTTGCTTCTCAATGGTCCTCACAGTCTCAGGCATGGTCTCCTCTACAGGTGTGCGAGGACAAACGTCAGGCTCTGGGTTGGTTTCTTGTTGTGACAATCCAATGCATGCAGGCTCTCTCAATGGTTCTGGGTTTATATCCACATTAGACAGTACTGCCTTATAACTGCAGCGATACTGCTGTGCTTGTGACTTTCCATGACACTGACACCAAATGATCAGGCAAATGCAAATGACAGTGAAACCAATTAGTACGGACACAGTTATGAAGTGATGTCTCTGGGTCACACCTGTGGATGACAGAGTAACTTAGTTCTAAATGTAAAATTATGCCAATTGTTACACTGATTTAAATAAAAAAACTTTAATTAGTTTGATTTAAATCTTACCCTCCACAGTAACAGTGTTGACACCAATGACTTCACCCATCTTGTCTCTCACAGTAAATGTGCCTGTATCAGAGGATGTTGCATCATGCACTACGAGGAAGCCCTTTATGACAGATACTCTGTGACTGTAGTCAGATGAACATGTAGGATTTATTCCTGTCACACTGCAAACCAGGGTCTCAGCTGCATCATGACCGGTGAAAGTTACCTTCACACGGTCAGAGCCCAACAAGTCCAGGGTGAGATTATCACCAAACTTTTTTGCAGAGAACTTTTGATCAGCTGGGGGGGAAAAAAATCACAATTTCAGTTAACTTTTTTTTCTTCTACAGGACAAAAAAAGAAAGTGCAAAAAATATAATATTCAACAACCTGTAACGTTGAAAGTGACAGCAGCAGGATAACCATGCTCCTCTGTATCCCTGTGATAGCACCGATACAATCCCTTATCTGATGTGGTGACTCTGAGTATGTTAAGGGAAAGATCTCCATCCTTATAATGGTGTAGTGAAACTGATGCCCTGCCTTTAAAACCTGAGCCATATGTCGTAATTCCTTTTTGAACTTGTACCACCGTTTGGTCATCTTTTTTCCACAGGATGTTCACAGTGTCATCAGCGATCTGTTTCTCTGTGCGTGCGTAGCAGGGTAGTGTGACATTGCTTCTGACTGAGGCGCTCACAGTAGTGGGCACTAAACAATGAAAGAACACAATACAAAGCAATAGATCACATCTAACAGTGGTAAGCACCCTATGTAGGGTGATAAACATTACCATTAAACAATTGTATGTCATGTTTAAGTAAAAAACAAGGACTTACCAAGAGCTTCTAAGTGGAATCTACAGAGAAACACTGAATCGCACATGACCAAGTACCAGCCTTCATCATTGTAAAGAACAGGATACAAGGTTAGAGACAGGGTTCCAGGCTTGAGGCTCACTCTGTTCTTAAAGTTGTCTCCTTCTGTGCAAGTATTTTGGACACATTTTAAAACGTCCAGATTTTCATTGTTAGTGTTGAATGTCCATAAGAGATGTCCATTACATGTCTCATTACAAGTGAAAATCGCAGTATCCCTAATGTTTACTTCAACAGGCATTCCACCTAGAAACAGTCCTAGCAGGAAAGAGGATTTAAAAAAAGGATTTTAGAAGAACATGTTTGATTGTAAAACAAATTACCATACTAACAAATTAGTATGAATAAGAATTAAATGCTCTAGTTTAGATCCTTGTTTTTAAAAAGATACTGGCCTCTTAAATACCTTCAGCATAGTTGACTAATTTTTATAATTAACTTGTACTGTCATATCTAACTTTCTCAAAGTGCTTTTTATGAAGAAACGTGAATAAAAAACATCATAACATATAAATTCACAAAAATCTATATGTTACCAAAAGTTAGGAGCAAATAAAGGAAGCTCTTTGATGGGTGAGGTAGCTTCATGGCTGTCTGGTGGCCTCTGGAACTGGAGGATTTAAGAATAAGAGGATATGAAATGTAGACAAAAGATTGTGATGTCTTGTAATGTCAATACTATTTTGTCTCTTCCACACTTCCAATATTTTTCTGATGTTTTTGGGAGTACAGCATTCAAAAAGAGGAAGATAATTTTGGGTAAAACAATGCAAATGCAAGGAATTCATTTACATTAATTTAATAATTAAGAATGTATTGTTATAAATAATAACTCATTAATAAATAATTCATACACTTGCAAATGCATTTGCATAGTAATTGTGCACCATATTATTATTATCAGTAAGTAAGTGGTTGTAATAAACTGCTTTTATTATATTTAAAACTATAAAGCTGCACACAGTTTCTAGGATATTTGTATTAAATTGTTTAAAGGTAGGGTGGGCAGTTTCTGAGTCATATAGCAGCGGAACTACAAAAAATAAAACAACCTAATGCAATGATTGGACGAAATGATTTTATAGTTCTAATCCTTACACAGAAGATTTTAACAACTTTCAACCAGTATAGAAAAATGTATCTAGAAGAAATTGCCTACCCTAACTTTGAGCTGTTATCAATATAAGATACTGATGATGATGATGAACTGAAAAACGGAAACAGAAAGACAAAGATGCTACACCACTTTAAATCTCAACATGCTCACGTGTTCATAGACAACAGATGTGAGAAGAAAGGAAGCGTGGCCTTCAATGCATCAAGATGAAGGTCACAATAATACAATTTTACAACTTCAAATGTTGTGCAGCGTATGCTCGGCTGCCAAAAACGGGCATACTAAATTTAACATAATAACACAATCCCTGACTATAAATATAGCCTTTACTTAAATAAAAAAAAAATACCTTTGCTCACCTGTCCCGTTACAGGCTCTTTCCCCGTTGAGCTTTAGGAATTTTCTAATTCTAAATCCCGCTATTCTTTAAAGTTCTATCGACACAACATTTAAACATACAGACGAGTCAAAATACGTGCGAAACGATTTAAAGCATCCGAACAACTTTAAAACAGTTCTCTGGATGTCATGGGACGTCGGCGATAAAATAAGTCTTGAAGACACGGAAGAAGAGTGAAGAACAAGTTTCTGAACACTGTCGTTGCAAAAATACAAAATCCTGTCACGAGTAACTTTTACTAACGTCTAAGGTAGGATTTTGTTTGTGTCGAGACGACAAACTAAAAAAAAAAAGTAGACTAGGTACAAAAAAAATATCCACTTGACTAGCTTGATCCAGTCGAGCAGTGCTAGGTGATGTTTACACGCATGCGCTGGAGTAGGTTTCGAATACGCATGTGCGCATTCACTGCGCAATGACCTAGGCCTATATAGCCTATCTGCCCGCCTATAATACAACATAAAAACGTTAATGTTTAAATTAATCTTCAAGTAGCCATATGGTTTTCTCCCTACTGGCAATTTAAAGGATTGATGCTATTTTGAAATGCTGAATATGTGTTTCGTATTTTATTCCCACACTGCCCACATAAGTGCTGTACATGGATTGTTATTAGGCTATGTGAAATAAACCTACACCAAGCACTGTAGCACATGATTGATATGCAGAAGTCGCGCTATAAATAGCTAATTATTCTAATATATCTCTCTGACAGGGTTAAATGTCTTTGTCTCTTTTTATCCGGGTTAGGATTAGTAGTTGAGCCTACAAAAACACTCAACTATAAGAGGACTAGTCCACCATAAAGTGAACTGTATATTCTTAATTTAAATATATATATATATATAAACGTTTTTTTTGTTTTTTCAAAATTATTGCATGCCAATTGGTTTTATGGAACTATGAAACAATAAAGAAATGAGAGTAACAGTGGGAAAAAATAAAGAACAATAATTTCTAGACCACATTTTTCATGAAGGACAAACAATATTGTTTTATTTCCAAAACGAAACAAACGAATAAAAAATAAACATACATGAACATTTAATCAATTATTTAACAATTAAAATGCTAGACTTGCCTATAGATTTGTATAGATTTATAAATATCCTGTATTTCTTAATAGTATACATATATATCCATCCTCATTCCCTTTTCTCCTATCCAAGGAAAGGCCAAAAACAGCCCGTTATAGCTGTCAAATTTGGAGTTTCATATATTTATTTGAACAACAACAATCATGCTTTTTAAGCCCGTTATAGCTCTCAAATTTGAAGTTTCATATATTTATTTGAACAACAACAATCATGCTTTTTAAATATTTGTATGCTGTATTCTCTTTTATTCTTCATTGCTGGAGGGTTTTTTTTTCCCCCTGGTCTTCATATGCACCACTAAAACAGATACTAACATTCCCAGAAGGCCAAAACACAGCACTGCTATGAATACTTGATAATGAAGAGAAAGACCATCGGGACCTGTTTTTTAGGAAAGCTCAGTCAGACAGATTGTTTTTCTATTTTTATTTACACTGTACGAAAAACAGATATTTTATATATGTAAAATATTGTTTATTGTGTTTTTTTATCGTGTTAGAGCATTTTTCATGCTTACCTTGAACTTGATCAAAGGGCTTGTATTTACTTTGCTGGTTTGCTGAAAAGACTACAAAAAAAGATGAGCAGAAGGATCACACTTCTAATAATAATGCCCAAATAAACTCAGCAAAAAAATAAAAATCCCCCTTTCGGGATATTGTATTTTAAATATAATTTTGTAATCCAAATATAATTTGAATTTCAATATAATTTTGTAATCCAATCCAAATAAAGCTTTACAAATCTATATTGGAAGGGGTTTAAACAATATTACTTTTTAACTATTTCGGTGTGAAATAGTCCTTAAGACGGCAGGAAATTAAGGTCACAGTTAGACGATAACTAGATAAAAGTGTTCAAGACCAACTTTGATGTTGGCTTGAAAAAGCCTGACCAGACAGTTCTGAAGTAGTCTTAAAAAATTTTGGTTCAAAGGTTTTCAGTTTAAAGCACTTTTAAAGGTCATGCAGTCTATTAGAAAAACAGAATGATATTCTGTATGGATGTTAGGATGTTGCTATGCAGTTGCTAGATTACTTGGGGTGGTTGCTAGGGTGTTTCTGTGCGGCTGATAAGAGTATATTGCCGTGTGGTAACTGGCAAATCTGCTGCAGTTCATGAGAATGAGATGCAATGTAGCGCATAAAGCAGCTGGGGCACCCAAGATACTCACTGCTACTTTTCATACTGACCCCCCTTTCTTCAGGAATTCATTATTCCATTTCTGTGTGTCAAATGCCTGCGAAAGTTGAATTTATGTCTCAGTTGTTAAGTTCTTTATGTTAAAAATAAATATTTACACATTAAGAAATTTGCCAGAAATAAAAGCTGTTCAAAGTAAAACGTTTCTTTTAAGTATTTTTTTCTGAGTTTATTTCTTGAGAAATGAAATGCTCACACTTACTGTATAGTTGCACTCCTTTGTCAAAATTCAAGTGATTTTGATAGGATGTTAAAAGATTGTTTTCAATACATTTAACAATTAATACAAATGTAATCATCATGTAATCTGATTCACTTGGAGACGGGGAGCTGTATTTACCTGCACAAAACAGTATAGCCGTTATTTGGATTCAGTTATTTCAAACACTGCAGTATTATACGTATTCCACAAATAAGTATCAACAATATTGCTCATTGTAGTCTTATTGAAAATGCACATTTCACAGTAAAGCACTGATTTTGAGTTGGAATGCAGATATAATGGTTACCAACTATACATTTGTATAAGTCGAAATCTAATAGTTATAAGTACAAATTAAAACAAGACTTCAGTCATCATTCTACTAACAGCTGAAATTCAGACATGGTTTGGGATTTTTGAGAACAAAGCCAGTTACTTTTCCCACAATCTAAATTAACACATTTACCAAGTTATATGTAACTTCAGTTTAAAACCATATGGCTTCAAACTGGTATTTGTTATGAACAGTTACGAGAAACCTAAACATTTCAGAAAATATGCAATGATCATAACCACAACATTGGCAAGATTTTCATGCTGTTGAAAAGGTGTCATGATACTTATGAGAAGTCTTGCCAGTTTGAAACTGTTTATTTGAGTTTTTCCAGTACATTTACCACCTTACTTTAACTGTGTTATGGCATGTTAGTTAACACTTCCACACATTTCCTACAATATGCCTTGAACATAACTATTCTTTGGTATAATAACATACAACAATAACAGAGTTAAAACAGGAAGAGGCAATGAACATTAATGGTGTTTTAGTAATATACTGTTACTTGTAGTGCAAGTCATTAACCCACAAATAGTTTAGCCAATTAATAGCATATATCATTGCTGCATTAAAAAATAGTGATAAATCCATCAACATACGTTTCACTAACAACATGTAAACATGTAACTCAACCCTTAACCAAAGATTGCAGTGAGGTAAATACAAAGGCAGCCATTCAAATACTAAATATCTAAAACAATACACTAAATTATTTGCAGATCACAATAAGACAAGCTATAATAAGAAAAAGAGCCATCTCAGGCATTTAAAACTATGTATTAAAAAGTAACACCACCTTTTTACTTTACTATCTATAGGGAAGCTGTAATAAACCAGAAACAACCAACCAACCAAAGTATATTACAGGAAAAATGGCATGGCAAAAAAAAAAACTCTTAAATTAACTGCATTGCAAAGCAAACATTCTTATAGTGTAAATAGAAAACTTCATAAAAGCATAATCAACATATCATTTTTGATCCTTCTAGTTTTTCTTCGACTCTTCGTTCTTGTCATCCAAATAGCCTGGAAAGCTTTCTGCTGGTTCCCATGTGTTCTGAAACTTTGCCCCACTGAGAGAAGTAAAATATAAATATGAAATTAAACATCAGGGATGTTTTTCCATGAAAGGCACTCCGTTGAACCCAAGGTACTATGTGTTCTTTGTCACTACTATGCTGTAATAAACTTCAAGGTCTTCAATGACCTCATTATTTTTTTCTCACATTAGTTATCAACCCATATGGACTTTTTGATGGCCAATGCAGATATCTCAAAGAAAAAGGTATCTTAAGCCCTATTCGGACAGGACTAGTTTTCTAAACTACGTTTCTTATCGCCTGACGTCTGTGATTGTCATGTACCAATTTGGACGGGACTAACATCTCTGTGTTTATTACAGAGGTGTGAGGGTCAGATCACGCATTCTGTATGCGTGCATTGCCTATAGTTATTCTGATTCATTACCATAGTATAACCACAGTTTACTACAAATACCATGGTGAAGCTATATGGCTAGTATAGCAAAACCATGGTTAATGTGTGGTTACATTAGTTTAACTACTTTATTTTTTTTTTTTATTTGTAGAAAACCATGTTTCATTTTCATAAAAGTACATATGTAATTAAAACATTATGTAATTGAGTGCAGAAATGAACGCGAGTAATCTTAACTTTGCTGATATTACAGTGGCCAGTCTTGACAGTTTACGTGATTTGGCTCTTGATTTTATTTATTTATTTTTTTTGCCAGGAGGCAAACATATAAAAAATATCAAAGTATGTCTGTGAAACACAAATTTCTCTAACGACCCCCTGTAAAATGAGTCCCATCCGAATAGGGCTTTAGACAGCAGATATGTATACAATGCTTAAAGATATTAAAATCACATGCATACCGATGACTTTAAATTTATATTTATATATTCATGTAAGAATTTGAAAATGTATAAATATGGAAAAAAACAACGAACTTGTTTTAAAAAAAATTTTAGATGGCAACTACTTGACTCTGAAATTATATTTTACTGTTTTTCACAAATAAAGAAACTGTTATAAAAAGATATGTATAAAAAGGCATAAAAACACTGTAACCAACTGTGCACTCAGTAATCTTGTAATCTGGTGTGGAAGATATTGCTAATTTCACATACAGCACACAGTGAATATGACATGAATATGGCAAACTGAAAAAACTCAAGCCTGGTTGATATATAGGTCGACCACTAATATGCGACAAACCACTGAATTACACATACATGAAAAGAAACTAGGAACTAGGTTAAACTAAATGGTGCTGGTGTTTCTCTTTGGGAGTGTGATATCAAATGAGGAAGACTTACCACAATGTGCAAGGCATCCACTTGACCCGAACTTCATTTCTTCCCTTTTAAAATTAAATGAATATCAGAGTTAAGCATAATGTTGTTTTTTATTTTCAAAATGATTTAAAGGCTCATGGGATGATGCATAAATGCACTGCATTCCTACCTTATTGTTTCTCCATCTCAGAATATTTTCAACAGGAAACACACCATTGTATGCATCATGAGAACAATCTAGAGGAAAAACATCACTCAGAATTTTCTAATATAACAGGATGATCTGCACAACAATAACACTAATCCAATACTGAATCCAGTCACTTATTTTATGTTGTTCAATGAACATTTTTCCATTTTTGTAATATTACCTGACATCTTCCGCTTTCTAGGAGGAGAACGGAGTCCTGACTCATCACTTGAACTGGCATGTTTTCCGTTATCTGTTACTTTTTCATTTTCATGCACAGCTGGTGACTCTGATCCATTTGCATCCTCACTAACCTGAATTTGGCATGAGGTGGTGGACATGACAGCATAGACTTTTCTGACACTTGACTGTCCAACACTGGACTCCGACAGGGCTCCTGGCCTTGAGTCCAGGCTTTCCGCCACACTTTGGGGTGATAGTTGTGTCTCGCTGGTCTCAGGTACGTTCACCACCGTGGATTCTGCACTGCGTTTGCTTGCAGATCCAGGACTTGTATCTGCTGCAGCCATATTCTGTGCTTCACTCAAAAGATCCTGTTTTGAATATATATATTTATCAATATAAAAGCCGGTCAACGTTGTAGCTTATTTTGCCCACTAAGGAGTCTGTCTGGCCAACAGGTAAATCCAGTTTCACAATAGCAGATTTTCAGTTGTCTTCTTCATTTACATATGCAATAAAAGATCACAACAATCAGGCAGCATTTCACAGTAGTGGGTGTTAAAAGACCCAGCGACACCTTACTGAGTTAATGGCCCTGCTGACTTTCCAACAATGTTTGGCATAGTGATAATGTAATCAAGCACCATTTGCCTATTTACACGAGTAATGAAATAAGAAAGTTGAGGCAGAGCAGTTTGTCTGTCCTGTTTTGAAGAGTTATTTTGCAAGAGAGAGCTTTTTGAGGACAAAGCAGCCTCCAGCTGGGAGTCTGAGATTCTTTGGAGACGAACCTCAAACCTCTTAGCCTTAATATCCTTGGGAACAATAAGGTTGGTGTGGATCCGTTTGTGCATGGTTAAAGCACACGGAGTGGCAAACATTTGTTCACACTGACTGCATCTGACCTGAGGTTGAACTTCCTGACTGTGTGCAGTGAACCCCTGAAGAGTCGTGAACATCTGCCCACACCTGTTGCAATTCTGAGGCATTGGGCAATTGTGACTCTTGAAGAGGAGGTCTGTTTTAAACCTTCTCTCACATTTACGACAGATATACACACTAGGGACCTGGTGCAGGGCTCTGGAGGGGCTAGACTGGAGGTCGCACTCGTCCGATGAACAACACAGACAGTGCCTCTGCATGCTGAGGTGCTGTCGGTCTCGAAGACCACGAGCAACACTTACATCATTAGCGTGCTTTGGCGTTTTGATTAATTTCCTTTTTTTCATCACCTCTGATTTTGGGTTTTTTGTTAATATGTCCACACTTGTAGATGGTCCATTTTCAGTGATTTTAGATGTGGTCTGTGATATGGTCTTGCTTGATGATTTCCGCCCTCTCACTCGTGGCACATTGGTGGGACAAACAATTTTCTGTTTTACCACATGCTGTGTGCATTTCGTCTCTTGGCATTTGGTCTTATGGCTGTTTTCAGCAATAGCACAGATCTTCTGAACCTTTCGGCCTAATGATTCAACACACAAAAAAGTGTGAATTAGTATTGTTAAAACTCAGTAAAAGCACATCAGAATAAATGTATTTTACTTCAGCACAACAACAGTGATGATGAAAAATATTAGTATTATTTATATATTATTATAGTATATTTTTTATATTTTTAATTAGTTTTTATTTTCAGTTTTCATTTAAAGTTTTAACCATTTTTATGTGCTTTTGCCATTTTTATTAGTTTTAGTTTGTTTTATACATTTGTATTTAACTTGTTTTAGTAATTTTAGTACTTCAACTTAAACATTTCATTTTCATTTAGTTTAAGATTTTCTATTAATATTCATATTTATTTCAGCTGTATTTCAATTAAGAACTATTTGAAATAGTTTTACCCCAGATTATGTGAGAAATATCACAGCAAAATGTTTTTAAAAATACCACTGAAATAACAATAAAGTGTTGTCACTTTAATTCTGTATCATCTTAGTGATTCATATGGTCAGTGAGAACAAACTCTAGTAACTTTAACAGTTTAACAGTTTATCATATTTCCAGTTTTTTTATATATAATCTTTATTTTTATTTTGTAGTGGTACTTCCCTGAGATTTATGTCTATTGCTATTTATTACCATGAAAAATTATCTAAAAATAGTAGTACCTGGTGTGCCTGACTGTGTCGTCTCTGTTTCTGAGACATTCTTTGCTCTTTTTTCAGGCCCCTGTAATACACAAAACATGGCGATTAATATTAACGAAACAGCACAAATGATTCTATAGAAGACAATACATTTTCAACAGAGCGTCAGTAAAATGACAGATTGGCTATGATGACCAACTGGAAACAAGTTCAATTACTGCTATTCATTTTAAATTATTTAACAAAAAGTTGTACTTCTGTATTTTTGTGGTAAACAGCACAGAAATAACAACACTGATTCTTGTTGAAAACAAGTGAAAGCAATGACCACAGAACACATGCCCACTCACCACCGCCTGTGGCGTGACAGTGTCAGAGCTCTGTACATCAGGCTGGGAATTCACATGTGACACTTCCACCTCGTCATCTTCTCTTTTGAATTCGCTCCTCTGAGCCCTAATGATGGCCTCTGTCTTTTGCTGCTCACATTCCTCCAACTGCTGCTTCAACAAGTCGATCTCCCTCCAGCTCCGGGTGATCTCCATTCTGGTCTCCAGCAGCACTTTGCTGAATATTTTGACTATCTCTGAGGTTGCTTTCACCATGAGCCCTTGAATCAGGACCCTGAACTTAGCCGATAAAGCATCCTCCACTTCCATTGTGGGTCGCTGGTGGTGGATTTCTTACACGGAAAGGGCAGGCTTACTGCCAGCGGCCAAAGCCTTCTTATTGAGTCAAGTTGAAAAACAGCCGTCCAATTTCAGGTTACCTTTCAAAAGAGGAGACATATTAAGATGTAGAAGTGAAAATGTTCATGATCCGTTACAACTAAGTTATGCTTCTTAGTCACCGAAACTCATGTTAGTTGATTAGATTTCGAGATTGTTTCTGTGAACTGCTGAGTTTAGTGTTATTTTATATCATCTGGCTGCCTACTTTATGACATTCTTGGAAGCATCAAACAAATCATTCACATTCATGTTTTGCACAATATGCCACTTTTTACGAAATGGTAAAATGTGTATGAATTCAGAGTTTTAATAGAGTACCACTATAAATGGTAGCTATTATTCCTAATATCCATCATTAGCAGTAGCTACGTTTTTAGGAAAACCTAACATTAAGTGAAAATTATATTTAATAAATAACATTAAATACAGTTTTTAAAAACCTAGCAAAAGTCTATGTATTATGTTTAGGTGCTTCTGATTCTTTCAAAACGTATGAACATTTATTAAAAATACGGACAAACCCAGCATTTATGTCAGTGAACAAATGACTTCAGGATGGTTACTGATCATCTATTTGTCACCACGTACAAGCAGAAAATCTTAAGATGTTTACAAAATACATGTATTTTGTGGCCACTTTAAGATTTTGCAGCAACCATTTTTTTTTAACTTACCTGGTTTAAACGGTTGATAGTTATTAACAATACCCACTTTGAAATCAAAATTGGGAAAGAAAGAAAGAAAACTTTTTATGGCAAGCTGACTGTGGCGGTTTCAACAGGACATGACCATAGACTGTATAAAAACAGGACATGACCCGTGATGCCTGTGGGGAAAAAAACGTGGATGGGGGGCATTTCTCTCGTTTAAAGGGACATGTCTGCTAAAGCAAGCAGGCTAAGGACGAAAACTGATTTCTCCCCAAAAAAGCGTGCATAAAAAAAGATTTGTTCTGGTCTAATATGCCCCGCTTTCTGTAAACTAACCAAGATAAAATGGTCACGTTGGTTTCATAAATAACCTGCACTGTTAAATTAACGTACTAGAAAAGCTACTCCTCACCTCATAAATAGTCTGAAGCGGGAATCATTTAATGATGGCGCCTGTGCAAATTCTGGAAACGAGAACCACTAGTATAACACATAGCCTATACACTCAAATGTAAACAAATATTTCATAAAAGAGAAGCTTACCTTCGATGAAATATCAATTTTGTCCGTTTGGGACAAGGGCTCTGAATCCCTCAGTCGCTGTGGGGAGTGTGAAGCGTCACCGCATAACGGGCCGACGGGAAACAAATATCAGCGGGACCGTATCCCACAACATTGCAGACAAACTGCATTTTTAGCTGTAGTATTGGTGGCATGTGTCGTAACAAACCTTCTTGTTCATGTAGACAAACATAGAAACAGTAAACAAACCCATTTGTTTTGAGCAGGAAATTTGGTGAACGTGTATAAAACTATTTTCATGCATTTATTTACATAGTCAAGTATTTGTCCATCCGTGTTTCATGCTCTTCATACTTATAATTGAAGCTCGTAATTTACATGTAATGATCCTTAAACCAGACATCAAAACTTAAACTTAAAAATGCAGCCCATCTACTTTAAGATTCTATTATTTTAATCTCGCTTTCTCCTCAATCCTTTCTTCAAACCCACCCCATGTCCTTCCCACACATGAAGAGCTCCCATGAATGTTACAAAGTCTGCCTGACTATATTCCTTAAAAAAAGAAAACTGCACACACACACACACACACACACAAACAGCAGAGGACAATGTCACACATAACTATATTTTATTCACAACTTTACATTTTAAACATCACCTCTTTGAAGTTGTACAAGATATCGCTGGCCCATAGGTAAGAGATTTCTCTCCACAGCAGTTTCCTGCAGGAGAAAAGAACATCTTAAAAAGATGTTTCACATCATTTTAAAGTTCAGCATTTGAAACTGGAAATTGTGAGGCTTCACAATAAACTGAGATATGGCCTAAACACAAAAAGCTGTTAAAAGCTTAAATAACAAATACACTAAAGTGTAGGAGCACCACCCTGTTTTGTCTGCAGTCTATAGATTTTCCAGTAATATATGGCAAAGCTGAATTTTCAGCAGCCATTACTCCAGTCTTCAGTGTCACAATATTCTTCAAAAATCATTCTAATATGATAATTTGGTGCTTAAGAAATATGTATTATAAATGTTTTAAACATGCTTTTTGTGGAAACTGATACATTTATAAATATCTTTACTGTCACTTTTGATCAAATTAATGTGTCCTTACTGAATAAAAGTATTACTTTCCTTCAAAAATAAACAACTAATTAAATAAATGAACATTTTAGTGACCCCTAACTTTCACTTTTGAACCAGATTTTCGATCTTTTTATTTATCTATTTATTTTTTGGTGTCGCCCCTCTTCCGAGCACAACAGAACAACTCTTCTCGCTGCAGACTGTGGTATAATGAAGTAGCTATGCTTTTAATATATGCACAAACACATTTAAAAATATATTTTTTTGTTTTTTTGTAGAGGATCCTATTTTCAAGTACTGTTTGCAGTTATATATGTCAAGCTTTATTTTGACATATATTTTGTTTTATATTTTAACTCCAGGAGACTGTTCTCACATTACATATGCTACATGTGTCTGTTTTACTTGTATTACTCATATGGAGAGGAAAAACTAAACTGCAGGACAGGGAATTTAAGAAGTCCATGGTTAAGACCATTTCAAAAGTTGAACTATTAATATCATGTGGTATCTCCGTAGTGGTAAAATGAAAAATTATTTTAGATAATGTAGATATTTTAGCCCTTACACAGCACTTCACAGTTCTGAAAGAAGCAGCACAGATACACTCTTAGTAAATGTTTATTTCCATAACATAGTTTCATAATCCACCAAATACTACAGTTCTGAGTGTTACCTGTAGCTAACAGGGAACTAAATATATGAACTAGTGAATCAACAGTATCAGTACTAAAAAAACAAAACAAATAAATACACTACTCATGTTCAGGACTTTCCTCAAATGAGCAGGTTCCTTCAAATTCCTCTTCAGCATTGAACTTCTGCTTGCATTTTGTGAGATGTGTTTTTAACTGGCCTCTTCGAAGAACAGTGGCAGGACAGTAGCAGCAATGAAAATGTGCATATTCTCTGCATTTTAAGTTACACTTGACAATACTGAAATCTGAAAAAAGTTTTAAAAAAAAGATTTTAAAAAAAGAGTGAATTAACATGCCTTGACAAAAGAACATCTTCATGAATTAGGAAGCACTATACACACCATCCTGCTGGACAGCCAACTTCAGATGATTCTGGACGTGGTTAACAACGCTCCCTAACTCTCTTGGCGTGTAGACCCAGGTCTCACAAAATGGGCAGTGATACTTGTCACAACACTGAGTGCACTTAGAGATACAGGGGCTTTCTCCATTTTTAAGGACAGTAATATGCGTCTAAAAAGGATATTTACAATCAAACAATGATTAACATCTTTAACATCAACATTTTGAATATTAAAATTCGCTAACAATTTGTTATAATCAAGATTTCAGCTTATTTAATCAGAGAAAGATATTATAATATAATAAGAATTATATTTTTTCAGTATGAAGTTTGCCTTGACAACTTTTAAAATCTATTATAAATATTCTTACATTTGCAATATAGGGGTTATGAGGACCCAGCATGATGTTAGGAAAACAATAAGTCAATTCCAAAAGGGCTAATGTAAAATGCAAGTGTCATTAAAATACACGAACAATATAACAACAACACAAATTGTGCTCATTCACTTACTGTTTCACTTGTTGGTGTTGAGTCCATCCTTGTCATGGAGTATGATAACAAATAATCCTCATTATTATGCTCGTGCATTAAAGACATCCAGTGTGTCACCAAAATCTCCTATTATGCATTCGCATTAAAAACATCCCCTATGCCGGCTAAATTATTATGTAGTCTAGTGGATTAGATTAACTACGTCATCGTGCTACAGTCTGCAGCAAAACCCTCTTCTAACAGATAGGCAATGCAATAATGCTGACCATATTTAATTGAAACATGATTGAATTGTCCTTTTGCTTGTGTTTTTTTTTTTTTTTTTAATAATGTGTAGTTCAGTGTAAAAACTCATGGAATTACACAATTTCATTCAATTAAATTCATGGAAAATGTGAGCAGCTCACACAGAAAGAATATAAATCCAAGGTATTGCTTAATCCAATTTAATGGATTATCAGTGCCTCCAATTTGATACAAAGTTACACAGATCAATTTAAAGAGGTCATATGATGCAATTTCATGTTTTCCTTTGTCTTCGGAGAGTTAAAAGCTGTTCGTGCATACAGAAGATCTGTAAAAAGTCACAAAGATTGAAGTCTCAAACCCAAAGAGATATTCTTTATAAAAGTGAACGCTCATCCGCTCCTTCCTAAAATGCCTCGTTCAAACACGCCCCCAAATATCTACGTCAGAGTGTGGGAAGATTTGCACAACACCGCCCAAATGTATATGCAAAGAAAGAAGCCGTGACTTTTATTCTCGCTGTAGTATTGTTGCCGTCGCTAACAAACTACTTTGTTTGGCCTTCCAAAAAAGGACACAACTAGAAATCAGTGGTTAAGTTGTATTTACAACACTGTTCCAGAACAGTAGCCGCCGGTGTTCCAGTGAATTCAGTTCCCCTGTTTCCCCTTCGGCGCGCATGCTGACCCTA
>NW_015664984.1:342706-362621 GCF_001515625.1 Sinocyclocheilus rhinocerous | reverse complement strand
GCATTGAACTTCTGCTTGCATTTTGTGAGATGACATTTTAACTGGCCTCTTCGTAGAACAGTGGCAGAACAGTAGCAGCAGTGAAAATGGGCATATTCTCTGCACTTTAAGTTACACTTGACAATAGCGAAATCTGAAAAAAGTAAATCAAGAGTGAATTAATATGCCTTGACAAAATAACATTTTAATGAATTTGGAAGCACTATACACACCATCCTGCTGGACAGCCAACTTCAGATGATTCTGGACGTGGTTAACAACGCTCCCTAACTCTCTTGGCGTGTAGACCCAGGTCTCACAAAATGGGCAGTGATACTTGTCACAACACTGAGTGCACTTAGAGATACAGGGGCTTTCTCCATTTTTAAGGACAGTAATATGCGTCTAAAAAGGATATTTACAATCAAACAATGATTAACATCTTTAACATCAACATTTTGAATATTAAAATTCGCTAACAATTTGTTATAATCAAGATTTCAGCTTATTTAATCAGAGAAAGATATTATAATATAATAAGAATTATATTTTTTCAGTATGAAGTTTGCCTTGACAACTTTTAAAATCTATTATAAATATTCTTACATTTGCAATATAGGGGTTATGAGGACCCAGCATGATGTTAGGAAAACAATAAGTCAATTCCAAAAGGGCTAATGTAAAATGCAAGTGTCATTAAAATACACGAACAATATAACAACAACACAAATTGTGCTCATTCACTTACTGTTTCACTTGTTGGTGTTGAGTCCATCCTTGTCATGGAGTATGATAACAAATAATCCTCATTATTATGCTCGTGCATTAAAGACATCCAGTGTGTCACCAAAATCTCCTATTATGCATTCGCATTAAAAACATCCCCTATGCCGGCTAAATTATTATGTAGTCTAGTGGATTAGATTAACTACGTCATCGTGCTACAGTCTGCAGCAAAACCCTCTTCTAACAGATAGGCAATGCAATAATGCTGACCATATTTAATTGAAACATGATTGAATTGTCCTTTTGCTTTTTTTTTTTTTTTTTTTTTTAATAATGTGAAGTTTATATAAATTTTTTGCGCACATAATGTATTTAATAACCTAAATTCATTCAATTAAATTTGCCTTTTTTATATTTTACACTTTTTGAAGGTTATGGAAAAGCATGTTTTTTTCAATATATACAGAACATTTTCTGTAATCTGTTCAATCCATTAAATCAAATGATCTGTTGATCATTTCTCTGATCATTTTCAAAATTGTTAATTGCAGTCTTATTCTAGTATTTACATTTTGCACTGTCAAACAAACAAGCATAAACATAAAGTTTTCCTTTCCTAAAGTAAGGAAACTTTGTTTCCTTTGCTCCTGCATTTTCCAGAGGCGCGCGCACGACGCATGCGTCCTACGTCATCTGCCTGAAAGTCTTCTTAACCCCATTGAAAGGCTTGGAGGGGCCAGGACAATTTTTAATATAACTCCGATTGGATTCGTCTGAAAGAAGAAAGTCACATACACCTAGGATGCTTTTAGGGTGAGTAAAACACAGGCTAATTTTCATTTTTGGGTGAACTAACCCTTTAAAGGGATAGTTCACCCAAAAATGAAATTGTGGATGAACTCTCACTCATGTCGTGTCAGTTGCGTTGCTGTCTATGCAGGGTCAGAAAGCTCTTGGATTTCATCAAAAAATCTTAATTTGTGTTCCGAGGATAAACGAAGGTCTTGTGGGTTTGGAACAACATGAGGGTGAGTAATTATCGACAGAATTTTGATTTTTGGGTGAACTATCCCTTTAAAACATTGTATGGGCAGACCATCCTATGCTAGTAGGACAGATTATATTATTCTAATTGTTAAGTTATACATATAATGTCAATTTGAAATGTTTCTTTTTAACATTTAGCTTTCTTCCATAACATCTAAGCAATATAAGCCCTAAGGAATTACCTTCATTCACACAATTGTGTCATAAATAAGAGGAATTCATATGCATGATTCATCATCATACAAGCAATTAAGAGATTAAATCTTTGAGCCTGTGAACTCTAACCTTTGCTCTCCTTCGAAGGTAATCCCTGCGGTTGTGTAGCATCTTAGTACATCGTACGATCACCTCTGCCTCCCGTCCATACAACTGCGGCAATGCAGAAATGATCTGTGTAAAAGTAAAGCACAAATACACTCTCTGAAAACATGACTTTATCTTTATTCATTTCAGATAATCAAAACAGATCATCTCATCAGACAGAACAAATAGAGAGGACTGAACCTTTGCTGTAATCGGACCCCACTCAATGTTCCTGCTATAGCAGGCCCTCTGCCACACCTGAAACTGAGTCAGGATCTCCCTGGCCACAACCTGGTGAAAACACAAGAAACAAGTAATACTGGTCACTTGATGATCGTTCAAAAGCCTATAAATGAAATTCACTTTGTATAACTGCTTACACTGAACGTCCTCTGCTTGTTTATGGGGTGTAAATGTCCTTGTTCCGTGGAAATGTGCTCTGCAAACCTTTGGCCGATCTACAACAAACACAACAACAAATGAGTAAACCACAATTTCCATTGTTAATTTCATATCAATTTGGATGCATTTAGAAACATTTCTATGCTTCTGTAATATTCTGCTCAAAAAACATGTTTTGTGGTTGAGAGACTGACCGCTTTGAATTAAAATACAGTTAATTCTCAGGTTATGTATTCTATCACGTGCATATAATGTGCTTGTTTATTATCATAACAGACAAAGATAAGTCTGCAAAAACAGACAATATTCATTTAATATTATATTTCATATGGAGTGCTGTTTGTCAGAAATATCTGCAGTCTTGCATTAGTCAGAAGGAATATTAAAAAGTATCAAATATCAAATTAAATATTCCTAATTTAATGTATTGCTAGCATTTACTGCTTTTGTTGGAAAAAAGTATACAAATCCATCAGATAATGACCTGTATGTGGGGGATAATAGTTGTCCGACTACAATCACTCCAGGAGAGGCAGGCATCAAGACACAATGCTGCAGGAGATCACAGAAATCTTGTGGAAATGGCTGAGCAGGAGGTCTTGTATTGTCCAACAAGAGTGTTCATCAATCCAAAAAAATAAATAAAAAGCCACTGAAAAGGAGACTTGAAGTCTGAATGGAAGACTGAAATGGATCTGGAGCATTTTGGACTAACTTTACTGACTTGATGAGGTGGGACTGTTTGTCAGGAACAAGAAAGAGAGGTGCTACCAGTTGCTACATCTGATGGTTCATTTACTTTTTCCAACAAAATGCCATGAAAGTTGAAGCTACACGGACACATCACAATTTAAGTGAAGGCCAGGGTACCTTTTTAGTCCAAATTTAAAGTGTAAAGTAATTCTAAAAAGACATTCTCAGGAAAGAGGATGTGCTACATACATACTCTGTCTTTACTGTAGTTGGAAGGAATATATAAAAACATTAAATACATAATATATACCAGCTACTACACATTGATCATTCAACAGCAAAATAATTACTGTTGATGAAAATCAGTCATTCCAATTTCTATATGCAGATGTATTAAACCTAAATAAGGAAACCTAAATAAGTTTCCTCATCTTTCCGTAATGCAAAGATTCCATGCATAACAATTTGTCCACATCTTGTTTAGTTGTCTCTAAGGTGGCAACCATGGGACAGTGGTATCTTCTTGAGTTTTAACAGTGCAGACCATTTATAACATGTAAACATGAATTGATCCAATTCGGAATCAGTTCAAACTGAATTTCCAAACATAAATTAGATATGTTTATTTCCCTCCTCTTCCATGGACTTTCAGTAAATGAGCCTTCATTTGCCTGGGATTCAGAAAGCTCTTTCCACAATGAGAGCAATTGTAAGTCTTCCCGGCGTGGCTGTGTCGTCTGAGATGAACTCGCAGGTTGGTGGCTCGATTGAATCGCATCCCGCATTGAGTGCAGCTGAAGAGTTTTTCCCGCGTGTGGATGTTCTGATGCTGCCTGAAGTTGCTCATTCGAGTGAAGGCCTTGCCGCAGTGCGGACAGACGTGAGGTCTCTCCCCTGAGTGGTTTCGCTGGTGAGCCTTGAGCTCGAAGTTGTACGTGAACGTCTGATCGCACTGCGAACAGCTCAGAGGCTTCTTGCCCTTGTGGATCAGCGAATGAGCCTTGAGGTCGCATGTTCTCGCAAACGTTTTCCCACATTGGGTGCAATGGTGGGATCTTTCTGCATGGATTTGTTCAGGTGTCCCATGTTTGTCCTGGGAGAAACACTTTGGGTATTGTGCATGGCTGATTGCTTTCTCGCCTGGACAAACATCAATGTGAGAATAGAGGACGGAACTCTTTGAACCAGGATAACTTTGTCCATTTTCTGGTTGGACAAATGAATGTGACCTCTCTTGTATGCTAGAGAGCATCAGCTCTGTTGTGCATAAATGACTATGTTGTGCCCTAATACCTTGATGTACCAGTGTGCTGACTGAATAAGGTGTGAAATATGAGGTGGCGTCTGGCATGTTGAGAGAGTTTAGACCTGGAAAGCTTTCTACCTGTATCTCCTCCTGATCACAAGGTCCTCTGAGCTCTCCCTGACTCGGATCAGCCATTTCTGCATGGCATCCGTCATCTCTGTTGACGCTGTCCCACACCGGAACCATCTCTTCCTCCTCCTTGACAGGTAGAAGATCCAGCTCCGTTTCTGTTTTTACTCTGCTGTTTGGCGAAGACGACGGCAAGTCCTCGTGCGCATCCTGAGCCGAAGGACTTTGTAACAGGCTTGAGTGGTTTGAGTCCATTTCCTTATCGAGAGCAAAGTTTTTGTCGGATTTGTCTAAATTGCTCACGCTGGGTTTGAAGTCACTAGTGGACTCACTGTGAATGACTGAATTGCCCAGAATCCTCTGCAGAAAATCCTGATGAATTTGTGCATTGGAGTTAGGTGTGACGATCTCTTTTGCATTCTGTCTGTGTACATCATTCTTCTCCTTAGAGTGTGTGTGTGCTGTCGTTCGTTTGTTAGACTCCAGGCGTTGTCTGGCACTCCACGCTTCTTCAGTCAGTGTAGGCTGATTGGTAGACTGATCTCTCAAGCTTAGGCCTAAACAAAGGCTGTCTGCTCCTGCACAAGAAGAAAGGAAACAAAATTAAGGAACAGCACAAAAAGTATTTGAACATATGAAGAACAGATATATGCCATGTGATGTTCTTAACAGTAAAATAACAGATGCACTGCAATCCATAAATGGAGGACTACAATAATTTAAAGAATACTGAACTGATTTGTAAGATGAAACTGTCATTCTGCAGGTCAATGATAAAAGTAAATTAAAAAAACACCTATAACCATTTGCTTGTGAGAATGGAGAAAGCACTGCACACTGTTGTAGCTTGTAAATATTTATTAAATTAATAATGAAAAATAATATTTTGAGGTTCTTCAGGCATTTTAAAGGACATGCTTTGGTGAACTTCCAAGGGCAGGAATATAATCATAATAATAAGATTAGTATTACAAAGACTAACAATAATAAATTATTTTAAAAGGTCATGAGATGGATGGATGGATAGAATATATTCATAATGTTGTAATAAATATTATTACTGTAACTGTGTATGAGTGTGGAATGGATTAGTAATAGTATAGATAAATATGGTTATTCTATATATAAATTATTAATAATAGGTCACATTTAAATGTAAAAATATGATGTTTAGTATTATATTTATTTAAATCTATGTATTTCAGATTTAGCCTATTTAATTCTAGTGCCTTGTTATTGTCCAGTTTTAGATATGTATGCTGTAACCAGTGTTATTTCAGTTTTATTTAAATACTAGCATTTTTTAAATACTTTTAATTAGCCTTGTCATTTTTATTGGGATTTGTTTTTTTAAATATTTACCTTCGCTTAAAACTATTTTTATTTCAGTTTGAGCAGTTTTAGCATTTCAACTGGCTTTATTTCAGCCATTTAGATTTTCAACGAAGTTACATGTTTACATTTAATACATTTATTTTATTTTATTTCAGTTAATGGTTTTTAAAGTAAAACGGTTTTTACTAGCCTGCATTTGGGTCTGACTCAGAGATGCTGGAATAGGCTTCAGCCCTCCCTACATAGGATAAGTTATAACAGGAAAGGATGGATGGATGGATTTTTAATAATAGTTTTAGCTTACCCCGGACTGTCTCTACAGGCTGGCTCTCATCTCTGCTGCTGGACTCTCCTGTTCGGCCACAGTCCAGGCACCGTGTCTTCCTCCCCCGTTCCCTCTCCCTTTCCCTCAGTTTAATCTCAGACAACTGCAACCTTCGTTTCAAGACCTCCACCTCCTGTTTACGATGCCCCACTTCCTCGAGGAAGCTGTCTTCCACCAGCCTGGTTATCTCAAACATGGCTGACTTGAGGACGGTCTCCATGACAACGGAGAGCTGAGACTGGAATGTGAGGAAAAAGGCTTCTGACATCGTCCTGTCTCCTCGAGGACACCTTGATGCAGTGAATGACTAAAAAGACACAAAGACAGAATCAGAAAACTGTGATATTACTGGCATCATGACGACCAACTAAAACCCGTGTCAACTTGTTCCAAATCTGGTATTTTCATCAAGACTCTCAGCAGGTGGGCGTTTTGTTATTTGTGCACCACGTGCAAGTTGCAACACACAATCTGATTATTACGGCAACGCTGCCAGTGCTATGTTATTCGAAATTTAATTTAATTTATGCATTTAGCAGACGCTTTTATCCAAAGCGACTTACAGTGCATTCAGGCTATACATTTTTTACCAGTATGTGTGTTCCCTGGGAATTAAACCCACGACCTTTTGCGCTGCTAACGCAATGCTCTACCACTGAGCCACAGGAACATTAGAAATACGTCTATATATGCATATGAATGTTTTCACTTGGTTTTCTATGGTAAATAAGCTCGGTAGTGACCCTCTCTTCAGGCCTTTTATGTAAAAAGTAAATTAAATGTACAGGACAGTGACAAATAACAAAAGCCACATTATTCAGACGGTGAGTACCTTATGAAAACGATTCTCGCACAGCGAATTCCTCAGCAAAAACCCGCGGAATAATGTGAAAAAAGACGGTATTATTGTTGTAATATGATCGTTGAGGCTGACAGTGTCATCTTGAGCGGATGCAGAAAATGTTGATGTTTCCTTTGTTACTGCCCTCCAGTGGACTGGAAGATGCCACAAATAGTGTGTGCTAAATGTACATGTAGTGAGCTGAAGGAGCGACGTTAAGTTGTTCTGATCTGTGCTGTATAAAAATGGCAATTACTTGACTGTAATGGACGTAAATGAATCTTCATTAGAAATTAACATGTTAATTTGTAACATTGGCGTGTTCTAATCGATTTAAATGTTACGTGTCACAGCGGGTTCCTATGTAGTCTACATGTAGTGGCTTTAGTATATGACTCGCAAAAATTATTTTTATGAGCAGAATTGAAAAGACTCACGAACTGAGGAACTACCTGTTTGATTCAGTCTGACGAATCCATCAGCGCGGATACTGACAGATTCACTTACAGTTTACTAGTTTACAAAGCACATTAACCACTGAAAACATAGCTATATTGTCTTGATGTGAACACTTCGGTGGTTGCACATCACGCAAAGCACATCATACTTACTGAAGCTTTTTCAAAGTGTGTTTGAAGATTAAAGTCATACACAAAACAATGAAAGGCATAAATGTTCAAACGTATGCCATAATATTACAATACAGTTTACTGGTTTACTACAAGGCACATTAATGACGTAATAAACGCACAGAACCGAAACGTTATGATCCTTGTGTTATTATCTTGATTTAACCCTAGGGGTCACACTTGTGATCCTCGGCAATGCGCGTAACATTTTTAATGAAATGAACCGTTTTTGTTTTAATAATATTTATTCTTTAATATTTTCTTTTGCGAAGGGATTGCATGATGGTACTAGACAATACTGACCTCTAAGATATGCACCATGTAGGCCTATTTATATAAAATAATACGAATATTAGGAAATAAATATATTTTATAAATAGTTAATACTTTAACAGTGTTAAAATCCATGCATTGATGCCACCTGGTGGGAGAAATAAAGAAAAACACATGTAATACGAACTGTGCAGCCACGAGATGCTGTAGCCCTATAAATTGTGTATTCCTAGTTGCTAATAAGAGTATTTTAAGACCTGTTTTATTAGACCTATTTTATCATTTGAATATGTATTTATTTAGAGATTACCAAGGACTACTTAGATGCTGATTTGCAGATTTTAAAACGAAAAACCTGCTCTGTATTAATTCCCATTAATTTCCTGTCATTTTTGACTGTGCAGATCACGTGTGTGATTTTTTTAAGACCATTTAGCCTTTTCTAATCATTTATAATTGTGTGTGTATTCATACAGCAAGTGTCACAAAAACTGCACAACACAGTAAAAAGTGCCACATCTTGCTCTACACAGGCCGAAAGTTTGTGTTTCATCATGTGCTGTTACCACAGAGTATTACTGTGGTATTAGTGTATCAGTATTATATGTGACCTGGACCACAAAACCAGTCATAAGGGTCCATTTTTCGAAATTGAGATTTAATAAATAAGCTTTCCATCGATGTGTGGTTTGTTAGGATAGGACAATATTTGGCCGAGATACAACTATTTGAAAATCTGGAATCTGAGGGTGCAAAAAAAAATGTGAGAAAATCGCCTTTAAAGCTGTCCAAATGAAGTTGCATATTACTAATCAAAAATTACGTTTTGATATATTTATGGTGGGAAATTTACAAAAAATCTTCATGGAACATGATCTTTACTTAATATCCTAATGATTTTTGGCATAAAAGAAAAATAATATATAATTAAATAATTATAATTTTGACCCATAAAATGTATTGTTGGCTATTGCTACAAATATACCCCAGCGACTTAAGACACGTATCAGTATTAGTATCAGTGTTAGTGCAATAGGAAAGGAGAAACTGTCAGTTATCAAAAAGACCACAAGAGAATATCACATGACCATGACATGTATATACCAAACAGATGGAGAAGTATTTAATTTTGCTGACATGAACTTTACTAAACAACATATATATGACAAAAATGGAGACATTAACTTCTTGCCATTTTGTCCATTTTCAATGCAATTTCATCATTTATATTTTTCATTTTCACAGAAAAAGAAGAAAATAATTTTAATTACAGTCATAGAGCCTGTAATGTACATGGCTTACTGTGGTGTACCTGATTCACCAATAATCTGTTTGCATGCATTACTGGAAGAGTTTGCTCAGTGTGTAATAAAACACAGTGTGTGGAATTTAATCAACAAAAGACATTCAACTAAAAACAGAAGAGAAAGTAGCTTGAATGTACCAGCTGTACTGTTACTCATTCTTTACGCTCTAAAAAAAAACACTGGAACCATGTCATTTAATGTCATTACATTTTAAAATAGTAATTTGAAGTTTAGCAGGTGCTTTCATTGGCCCTCCTGCATAGGTTTGAACCTTTAACCACTGACATCTAAATATGAACATGTAACTATTTTAGCCCACAGCAGCATATGCACATAAATTAGTTTTTCAAACAGTTTACTGCATATCTTAAAGGAAAAGGAAAAAAACAGTAATGCACCGTTATATATGCACCATTTCAAAGAGCTAATGCTATGTATCTGAACATACAAACAAATAAAAAGGGATCCAATTTAACAGTTTATACTTGAGTAATTGTGTTGTATTCATCAAGGCTTGTAAAACTCAATTTGATAACCAGAGGAACCACCAAACCCAATAACAAATAAAGAAAATTTCCAAAGCATGGGTGAAACTGTCCAGGTCATATTTCACCCCAAAATCAAAAGGATGGAAAATTATATTTTGCACAGAGAAAGTCTACTTTTAGGCCCATTATAATTTATCATTATTATTATTGTTGTTGTTTTGCATTTACATAACTGTAATGCATACATAGTGTGTGTATTGCATTGCATTATATATATATATACACATATATACATATACATATATTCATATATATTCTCTTCTATTTTTCTCTTCTTTTGATTTTAGGGTAAAATGTGGACATTTATTTGTGAGAAATAGCCTGTTATATCCACAGAGAATGGAAAAGTGCTCGGTTTTAACATTTTTCTATTTATCGTGATAAAATTGCTATTTCCCCTGAGTGATCCAGTCACATCACTACAGAAGAAAATTTTCTGAGCATAAGGTTCGAAAAAATGAGGTTTAGTACTTTTAATACAATGCATGATATTAAAAATAAATTAACCAGTCAACAAAACATCAATATGTTAATGTGTAAAGTACCAGATTCTACCACTATCACCCGTCATACATTAGAGTGAGTGAACTCGGAGTGAATTCTCTGATGTCTCTTCAAGTTGCATTTCTGGGTAAACCTTTTCCCGCAGTCTGTGCAGATGTAAGGTCTCTCGCCAGTGTGAACCCTGCGGTGTGCTTTCAGGTTACTCAGTTTGGTGAAACTCCGTCCACAGATGGTACAGCAGAACTGCCTCTCACCTGTGTGAATCTGCTGGTGAGCTCGGAGGTGGCACAGATGAGAGAAGCCTTTTCCACACTGGCTGCAATTGTGCATTGTCTTTACCGAATGGTGCCGTGTGTCCCCTTGAACCCTCATACTGACCATCTGCGGCAGACTTCTTCCTGGGTGTATGGTACTGAAACTTCTTTCACCTGTAGTGGCTCCTTCAGGATACTGACGGACATGAGAGGGTTTTGGAGCAGGAAGGGCTTTACAGATGGACTGTACTCGGTCTACTTCAACAGCGCCGTGATCCGTCACAACCGAATTGGGATGTAGACCGATTTTTGTGTTTTTCCTAACGGGTGATCTGAGATGCTGCATGGATTGTGGTGCAAGGTTCTGAACCTTGACGGGAGGCGCAGGATAGGAAACTCGCTCCTGTATTTGAGGCCTAGTGGTGAGAGGATCTCCAGGCTGAAGATCTAACTGTGTTTTCTTAGCACTGGTTTGAGCAGAAACCACCTGAGGCCTGATCCTTTCCATATCTTCCCAGTCTGGTGGAAGCATCACTACAACTTCCTGTTTAACAGGCCCCGAGTCTATGCTGCCCACTTGCGGTCTCAAACCCGGAGACTCTGAAGATACTGAGGTCCTGGCTGGTTCTGGCTGTGAAACAGGTGACCACGCTAAAGGGTCTGTTTTAGGGTCAAACCATTTTGGGAGGTTTCTGTGTCTGACCTCATCCACAGGTCTTTCAGTGCAAGATCTGCCACCTGGTTTGTGGTCAGAATCTGTATTGCGGAGTCCATTGGTCTCTTCAACACTGCCCGGAGGATCTTTTTGTTTGTGTATTTGAGGATGTATCACTAGACGAGCTTGCGGGTCTCTAGCCTCTGTTGCTTCCTCTTTCACTTCTCCTCCAGGTTTAGGTTCACACACTTGATCAACCTGTCATGCACAAAACACGTGTGCATTAGAAACTTCCTACGTACTAAAGCTAAAATTATACTAACATATTTATAACATAACATCTCAGCAAACTACAATGGCCCAGTATATGGCTTAAGTATTTGGACATCTAAGCTAAGTTTAAAATGTCTGAATTTTATTGCATAAATGATCAAAATTAACTGTAATTTTGTATGATATCAGTTCCCCTCAAGTTCACTAATGCCTTTGGCACCCAAAAAATATCCAAATGCTTATTGTCTTCTGGGTCACTGGATATTACCAGTAAAACAATACCATACACACATTTTGTTTAGTTTCTGGAGCTGCTGAAGGCTTTTCATGATTTGCGCTTCCCTTGGGACTGCACCTCCAGCTATTGTCAGAGGCATTTTCCTGCTTTACAACAAGTGGGTGGTCCAAACCTTTGAAGAAGAAGAAGAATAGCATTCAGTGCCCAATAAATTGTTGGACTTAACCAATGTTACTTATTTTACTGAATATAATAATTTCATGATGATGTAATGTGAAACATGAGTCAATGATGTTGTTGACACTCAAATTGAGATCTGAATATATTAAATTATTCAAATATATATACAAAATACAATTAACACAAAAACGTGGCTAGAATGCACCTGTTCTATGATTTCGTTTCAGTATTTTTCCTCATAAATATAGGAAATAGGCCTATAATACCTTGAAAAAATTCTAGAAAATTATGAGAAGGAAATAAATGTATTTATTTTTAATTGCCATTTGTAGGTTTGTTAAAACCCTGCTTTAGATCAGGCTCAGCAAACTTCCGAGGGGGCCGCAAGATTACTTAAAAGTATTTGCATTAATAAATTATTAATATATTGAAATAATATATAGCTCTATAAAATCATTATGTAAACTGAAATCATATTTTCCCCTTAATTACTGTAATGGGGGCCTTAATGTTAAAAACGTTGAGAACCACTACTTTAGATCCTCGTGAAGTTCATTAAGTTCTTATAAAATATGACAAATATAATACACTGAATGTTCAGAAACTTTTGCTGAAAATGATGACAGGGAAATTACTTCTGTACTTTTTAAACCATTTGACATTTGTTGGTTCATTAAATTATAATTGAAAATGGCATAACCGTTTTGTATAAATGTACGAAACTATAGCCAACATACTGCACGCTGTTATTTGTCACTGACTGGCAGCGACGGTCCTCTTGGAAAGTCTTGTTTCTACTCACTGCTCTGTGCTTCGGGGCCTCGGTGTAGTATCCTCCTCCTGGACACCGCTGTCCGACCACAGTCCACACACCTCACCCTCTTAAACCTCTCCCGTTCTCTCAGTTTGGCCTCCGACACTATCAGCCTCCGTTTTAACACCTCCGCCTCTCGCTTGCCTCGATCCATCTGCTCCAGGAAGCTCTCCTCCACTAGCCGGGTGATCTCGTACATGGTGGTCTTGAGGACAGTTTCCATGACCGCAGACAGCCGAGTCTGGAAGGAGAGGACCAGCGTGTCCGTCATCCTGTGTCCGATCTACTCGAGCTCGCTCTTATCGAGATAAACGGATTGCTGAATGATCATGACATTTAATGACCGCCCATGTTGATTTATACCTCAAATATTTTATTTTCTATTGAGTACTCATTTCACGAGCGATTATTTTGGAAACTTAATTTCACGGTAAATGTTGCACTTCACACTTTCACGGCAAGTCAATCAAACCCCGATGATAAAATCCTCAGTGTTAGTTAGCATCGAGCTCATTACATCTGCCTGACAGTATGAAGCGCGAGCAGAAATAGATGTCCTTTAGGCGCGAGCAGCTGTCGCATAATGTCCAAAAGACTGTAGTACATGCTACCTAGTGTATTTTGTGAATGTGTGAATTTGACTAATGCATGAACGAAGAGCTCAGCAGACGGACAATGATGTTGTTGTGGTTGACGTCACGGGTTGTACGGCGGCCTTGTTGGACAGAACGGTTTTTACCAATAGAGATATATAGTCATATATAGATCAGTGGTTTTTACCCGCTTTGTTATAGAATAAACTGTATAGAAATAATTTTCTAAACAAAAACCACATTACTTTCACACTTAAATTACTATTTTGCAGAATTTAGAAGACAGCAACACAGCAAATGAAAAAAGTGCTAAACTAAAATTATAAAAATCATTGCGTTACTTAAACGTTAACTGAAAAATATTAACTATTAAAAAATTCAACGTAGGCCTATATTATTGTTTAACTTTATATACTAAAATAACTAAAACTGAAATAAATATTGTTAAAAACTAGACATTAAAAATAGCCTAAAAACTGACAAAAACAACAAACTGACTAAAACCTCAAATTAAAACGAAAAATATAAAAACTAATTCAATAATATGATTAAAAACTATAATAGAAGCTCTTTGATATTAAAATTGACACTGTTATAATCACAGTCAGTGGTGATGTATTTGTGAAAGGTACTAAAATTGTACAGTAGTATTAAAAGGTTAGTTCACCCAAAAACGAAAATTAGCCCATGCTTTACTCACCCTCAAGGCATCTTGGTGTACATATGACTTTCTTCTTTCAGACGAATCCAATCGGAGTTATATAAAAAATTGTCCTGGCTCTTCCAAGCTTTATAATGGCAGTGGGTGGGTGTTTTTTTTTTCAACAGCCCAAAAGAAGCCCAATAAAGCGCATCCATCCATAATAAAACGTGCCTCACACGGATCCAGGGGGTGAATACAGGCCTCCTATAGCGAATCGATGCGTTTTTGTACGAAAAATATCCATATTTAAAATGTTATAAACACTTTTTTCTAACTTCCGTAAACTGCCTTTTTTTTAGTAAACTGTCTTGCATGCAAGCCATTCAGGTGGATGACGTAGGAGTCTTACGGTAGGACATAGGCGCAGCGCACGCGCCGGTGATTAGTGACAAACACGGAAGCGTGACGGAGAGAGAACAAAACAAATCCCCAGTCACGAATTAGAAGCACAAAACGAGGATTTGTAAAGAAAAATGTTAGAGGATTTCGATATATGCCAAGAGGAGACTGGTTTTCCTTTGGTAAAGTAAGGAAACTTTGCTTCCTTTGCTCCAGTAAACAAACTCGAAAGACTAGCATATTCTCACAAGCGCAAGGTCTAGGCAAACGTCCTACGTCATCCTCCCGGAACGGCTTGCACGTATGACAGTTAGCTGAAGTTAGAGAAAAGTGTTTATAATACGTTTTAAAGGATACCCTTATTCATTAATTTAGCATTACTCAAGTATTTTATAGGTTTTATAACACAGGACTGTTAAATGCTTGATTCTGATTGGCTGACAGACATTCTAAGGGGTGTAATTATTTTCAGTAAACACACAGCTATGAAGTTGCTAGTTCCAAGTCTGTCAACTGCGTTATAATTTCTCTACACATCGTGACCACATTAGCACCTTGTATGTGCATTACTTTTTTTATCATTTTTCTATAATTCAGTTGCCAGTTGTGAGTTATTCCTTATATGAGTTCTGATAATCCAATAATGAAAATAAACAATAAGCAGGAGGATTTAATCAACCAACAACCAGATGAATTTTTAAAATGACATTTGACTATGTATCGCTGGAGAACTGAAAATAGACTGATATTGCATGATGTGACACACATTGCATATTTGAGCAAATATATTTGGTAGGTTTATTAAAATAAACCGAAATAAATAATTTTTTTTCAAAATGAGTGTGATAGACAATAAGGCTCTAAAGGGCATAAAAGTGACCATCTCTGACCACTCTACATCACAAGTAAACAATATTCAAACTTTTAAGTGATGCAAAGTTGGCCACATTATCCATAGCATAATTTATAGGAATAGTTCACCCAAAAATTAATATTCTGTCATCATTTACTCTTGAACCTGTTTTACTTAATTTCTTCTGCTAAACACAAAAGACATTCTGAAGAATGCTGGAAACCAAACAGATTATATAGACACAAAAAAAAAAAAACAGACACATTTCTGAAAAAAAACAAAAATCTTTCTTTATGTTCCACAGAAGAATGACATACAGGACTTAAACTACCTAAGGGAAAGTAAATAATGAATATTCATTTTTGATGAACTATCCCTTTCAGAAAAACTAAATTTAAATTATACAGAAGACATAACAACTATAATGGGAGCTTCTACAGCAACAATGTTATGATTTATTATGGAAAACACCTGGATTTATGGCCCTCCAACAATTTGTGATTTATGACCTTCAAGCAGTTTAAGTCAAAACAACTCTGAAAGGTTGTTTGGTGATTATTTTTTCTTATGGATTGTCCTGGTCAGCACTATGTTTGCGCTGATGTGACCTGAGATGATCCAGTCGTTTGAAGCTCAGTCCACAGATACCGCAGCAGTACGGTCTTTCTCCTGTATGGGTACGTTGATGGACTTTCAAGATGTCGGCCCGGGTAAAGCTCTTACTGCACATAGTGCACTTGTGTGGTTTCTCCTGTGTGTGAATACGCTGATGCAGCTTGAGATTCCACAGTCGGCAGAATTTGTTCCCACACAGCGTACAGGTATAGGGCTTGTCTACAGTCTGACTGCATCGGTGCCTTCGCAGGTCACTGAAGGACGAGTATCCTTTCCCACAGTGGCTGCACAAGTGGAGACCATCCCGCTGGTGGACACGCTGGTGCACTTTAAGGTTGCAGGCCTGAGTGAACTTCTTACCGCACTGGTTACATGTGAAAGCAGCACTTGACCCGACTCGGTGGGGAACTGGGAAGGCTTTTGCAGAAGCCCTGCTGTCTCCTAATGCTTGTCCAACATTAGGTTTCAGAGAGTGATTCAATGCATGTCCCTTATAAACTGCACCACTAGCTGTGTCTCCAACATACAGTGAGCGTCCTCTATGTCCAGTACCGCCTGCAACCCCACTTCGAATTTCTGTGAAGGAATTTATGTTTTGCAAGTGGCCATCTGCATTAATAAGTAAACAGTGCATGTCTCTATCCACATCTTCTGTCTCTGGGCTGACGTGCACAGGTAAAGATTCTCCATTTCCTCTCTTACTCTTAATGGAAGAGCTGTGACGTCTCCCACCTTCTTGGTCCAGCTCGTTTTGATCAAGCCCAACTGCAACCGATACTGAATTACCCAACATGTCTTCAGTTCTTTCTCCGAGACCGTCCAGGTCTCCCATGTCCAGTTCATGCTGCACACTGTAGCTTGCTAGCTCTTCTGCGTCATAAAGTGTTCGGTACGTCAGGCCCTGGACGTCTGCAATATCTGCATAAGCTTCATTGTCAGCGGTCTGATCAAGCCCAGAGCTCCACTCTTCCTGAATCTGCTGCAGCTCCTGCTCACTGTAACTGTGAGCTGAGAAATCTGACGTCTCAGCTCCTGGAAAACCAAACATGGAGAGAAATCTTCAAACACAGTCTAATGTGAGAGGGTTAAAGCAGTAATCAGATGTTTAAAAAAAAAAAATCAAACCTTCAGTATCCAACGTCCACCCATCCTGAAGCTCTTTATTGACATAAAGGGTCTCCTCTTTTAATACACAGTTCAGTTTCCTGACCTCTGTGCTTGCAGACTACAGAGAGCACAATGTGACAGAATGCGCACAGAATGTTAAAATATTCTGTATTGTGATGAAACAGATTATCAAAAAAGGAAAAATGTAGGACGGGGACTTGGTTCTATATCGGTTGTTCATTGGATGTAGCGTCCAGTTGATTTTAAGAAAGGGGCAGAGTTTAAGCAGGTTAAATGATTAGAGAAGTCATGCATACATCATCAGAAAGAAGACCGAGTTTAAGAAAATGAAACATACTGCACGCACAAATGAACTGTTCACATTAAGATCAATAACAAGCATTTAGAAAATAATGCCTTATCTTAACAGCATTATTTTTCAGGTTTCAGACACAGCTTTTGAGAAATGCTGCAGTACGAACAAGGTTTGAAGTGATGGAAAAGGTGGTTTATTCAGTAGGCTACTCACCTCTGCTGTATTACTGGTGCTGGTTTGGTCTTCTAATCTCTCTTTTCCCAAAAGTGTGTCAGACTCCAACTCACAGCTTCCCCAGTTCCCATCCGGAACTTTCTCCTGTTTGAGGCTGCGTTCCTTTTCTACATGTGGTCAAGGGTGAATGCAACTGTGAGGGCATTGATTACACAGTCCTTTAATGGTCTTTAAAGGGATGGAAGGAAAAAGCCATATATCTGGAATGACATGGGGGTCTTTATTCCTTGTTTATGTTATGTTGTATTGTCAGAAATATTGGTTAACCTATGATTTATTTTTTTTTTATTTTTTTTTTACATTTTGTGACTTTTCCTCATTTAGGGTCACGAACATGCCTGCTTTGAAAGTGTTGATGTGTTGTGGAATGTGCTTGCAAAATGCTACTACAATTATGATGTTTGTGGGTCAATTAAAAGCAGCTGCACAGACCTGAAATGACAAATGTTTTTATGTATTTTGTTATGGCAGTTTCTCAGCCAGCCTCAGAGTATTTACATGAATATTTATGCATTGTCATTACGCATTTATCTGACATTTTTATCATTTTTTATCATTTTATTCATTTTTATCATGTTTGTTCAGTTCACTGGGAATCTCATGATTGTTACTAGCACCATGCTGAACATGCTCTACTTGTTTAAAAAGTTAAAATGTAAAAAATAAAAAATAAAAAAAAATAATTTAGAGTACCGTTTATAATACCGTTTATAAATTTGAACAATGCCTAAAACTTGGTATTTCAAGCACTTCCTGTGTCTGTTTGCCTCTTTAAGAAGAATCGCTATATGTATTCCCCAATTGTACGTCGCTTTGGATAAAAGCGTCTGCAAAATGACTAAATGTAAATGTAATATTCATAATTTGTGAACAAATGTATAATGTTGTTAAATACAGATTTAAAACAACATATTTTCTAGTTTTATTTAATTTTGTATTGTGTATGTTAAAGGTTTGCTATTTTTACCAGATTTTTTTTCATAGAGTGATTTTTGTTGAATTGTTCTGAATCCTGACCTACCAAAAACCCATTTTTATTTTTAACCTAATACAATGATTAAGTATGCATGATGTCAGTTTGCATGGTTCACAATAAATTCCTGTTCTGATCTACAATAATTACTAGCAAAGAAATCACTACGTTTACCAATATCAAATATGGTGTTCCTTTAGATTATAAAATCATTACATTTTATTTTTGTAGAACATTACAAATAGTGACAATCAAGACATTGAGCATCAGTTGAATTGCGATTGTGTACAAACCTGATTGTGGTGGCATTTCTTTGTCCTCGTTACACACACGGGCTTTGTCACACTCTGCACACCTCAGACTCCTCACACTCGTCTCTTGATTTTTCCGTCTGATCTCGCTCCACTGGAGCCTCTTCTTCAGAGTCTCTACCTGCTCTCGACTGCGGGACACTTCCTTCACGAAACTGTCCTCCACGAGACGGGTGATCTCAAATATGGCAGCTTTAAAAACGGTCTCCATGACCCCAGACAGCTGTGACTGAAATGAGTGTATGACTTCGGACATAATGACGAGTAAACAGATAAATAAAAAAAAAGCCTTAAACCAACCGAGAATAGTTTAGCTACTTTCTTTGTTATATAAACAAGCTACAAAGGCCTCCTGCTTGTTAGACGTTTCAAACCAGATTGTCACATATTGTGTGTTTTCGAACCATCTTTAAATGTCACATCTGCACTACTCCATACACTTGCTAGCAAAAGCTAGCGAGGACTGTTATTGTGTTACTGTTAGTTGACGCTAACTACCGGTTATTGTTCTCTTATTAGTGTCACATTTAAACAATGTAACATAAACGATACGCGGACAATCAGCGCTGATCCAAAAACATGCTCTCGTCCTACAGCAGGACTGACTGGAAGCACTCCCTGAAGCAAACATACGGATGGAAGTTAGGGACGAATTTAAAGGGACAGTTCACCCAAAAATAAAAATAGCGTTTGCGCATTTACAGCAGTTTACTTTTACTCAAAATCATTTATTTACATATATATTTCCCCAATTAAAAAAAAAAAAAATTATTTACCTTTATGTTCTGTGTGATTATTTTTTTCTATGGGACAGAAAAGTAGACTGGGCAGAATGACAGCCCCAGTCACTATCCATACAATAGACCCTTTCCACAAGACTGTGATTTAACGTTTAACGGTCATCAGCATCGTAAATCCTCGAAAGTTTTTTTCATATTTGTATTTTTTTTTATGTACATTTATAACACTATTCTTTGTATTATATCACCTTTGCATCAAATTACATAAAAACAGTTAAAGGGGTCATATGATGTTGCTAAAAAGAACATTATTTTGTGTATTTGGTGTAATGAAATGTGTTTATGCGGTTTACGGTTCAAAAAACACATTATTTTCCACATACTGTACATTATTGTTTCTCCTCTATGCCCCGCCTTTCTGAAACGCGTC
>NW_015664984.1:322834-342391 GCF_001515625.1 Sinocyclocheilus rhinocerous | reverse complement strand
GGTAGGCGTGGTTGACTCTTAACTTTTATAAATAATATCTCTTTGGATTTGAGTCTTTAGTCTTTGCAACTTTACAGATCTTCTTTATGCACCAAGAGCTTGTAACACTTCAAAGAGAAAGGAAAAATTGAAATCGCATCATATGACCCCTAACACTAATGAAAACACTGAAGAGCAGTGAATGGGAGAGTACCACAAATATATTTTTTTGCATTCCCATTTGCTCAAATATCAAAAGAAAAACTCCACGATAGTGTTTTCATGACTTTCAATAAAAGGAAAAAAATTGAGAGAGACTGATAACGGCAGTCAGAAGAGAGAACGATGTCAAATGTACCATCCCTCCCATAGACGCTGCATTAGAAACACTCTCGCATTAGCGTTAACTGTCTTTTTTTTGTTTTGTTTTTTTGATATAGATATAGATCAGTGGTTTACTTATTTTATTACAACAGAAGTAGCAAAGATAAGATCTAAAAAAAAAACGAAAAAAAAAACTCGAGAACCACTGCTCTATAAGCCTGCTATTAGAAAGGATGCAATTTACATGTACTTCCCTTTTCTAATGTAGGCCTTCTATAACTACAGTAACGTAATCAGTTTTGTTATTTATGAAACCATATAACATAAAAGAAGTTATATGGTGTAAAATCTGCCAAAATCCATTTGTGAAACTTACATATCAAGTAGTTGACTTCTCAGTTATTGATAGCATATGAAATATTAAAAGCAATGTGCTAAACGTGTCATAGTGCCTGTTTTATAGCCTATAATTTGTTAAATGTTATTCTTAATTTGTAAAAAAATAAATAAAAAAAATGCATGTAGTTGAAAGTTTGTATTGATATTTTTGAACTCACTGCATTATCAATTTAGGCAATCTTAGGCCTTTTTTGGAAATCAGCAGAATTCTGTCAAGATGCAGGACTGTGTAATGCATATATAGCCTAATATAAAATATATTTTGATTTCTACATTCTTGATCCATCAAAACCACTTAAGATATAGATGATGGACTTTGAAAAAATACAAATAATCAATAAGTTATAAAAAGTTTTGTGTCTCTGCCTTATCAAGACATCTACATGTATACATTGTTTAGAGCTTCAGAGCGTTTCAGTGTCATATTAAAAGCAGACCGCAAACTATCTTTACTGCAGTCTATAAATACAACTTTTTAACATTCTGTGCGGAAGTATTCCGCCCTCCTCTGGACGCGTCATTGTGAGTCTCGTTGACTTTGTGAAAGGGATCATAACGTCTTCTCCATAAAATTAACTTAAAACCATGCCGGATGCGAGCGCGGACGATTATGACGGGTTTCAGACCCAGTTCACGCACATCATGGAAACAATTTTACAGACTGCTGTCAGGGAAGCGACAAAACTTTATGATGGCACTTTGCAGCGCTTGAAAGCGGAATTGGTGCAGCTGAGACAAGAGAAAGTCAACACGAAGACAGGTGATACATCCAGCCAGAGCAAGAGATTCTCTGAAGCCGGGAGCCAGAGGACTGGAAACGACTCTAAACATCGTGATATTGGCGTGCAGTGTGGTAGGTCTTTTTCTTACAACAGTGTGTTCCTGGGTTATGGCGTGCATTAAACACTTCCTGGAAAATTAGAACGACTTTTAACGGCTTAGAGTAGACAAAGACGGATGGTAAATAGGGGAGCGCCGGGCACAAAGTAACGCGGGGTTAGTAGTAACACACGTGGTTTGAATATTTCCACACATGCTAGCATAACAAAATTTACAGTATTTATTAGTTACCATATCAACATTATATAGAAAACAAACGTGCGCCAAAATTAAACTGGTACTATATATAGAATACAGTATATACATAAACAGAATATATATACATAAACACATTTTTTGCAATGATCACTCAAATGTGGTGATCAAACACTTATAATGGTGACAGAGATATGTAAGGGCATTTAACAATTTAACAATAAACTTGCGATGAGTGCGATGCACAAAGTAACGGGGTGTTAGTTGTAACACACGTGGTTTGAATATTTATTTTACCATAGTAACATTTAAATTCTGGCTTAAGTAAATTTTTCATCAGTTTTTATTACTCATTTAAAATTAGACAAATCTGCTATTATTTTAATCTCCAGTCTGATATTTATCAGTTTAGATTATTTTTTAATGCTTCGCTAACTATCAGAAGACACTAACCAGTTTTAAATTCCAGTTGCGCAGATGGGGCACGTTGTAACACTGCGTTACAATGTGCTATTCTATGACATTAGCGATGTAATTTAATTTACTTTAATGAATTTTAATGAGAAACAACGAGAAACAGGTTAATTAAGACTGACAGTCAATGTTTAATGTTTAGAAATTTTTATTTCAAGGCATGTAAAGCATTTTTGCTCGTTTATGTGGGCCGTCCAAGCATGATTGCAATGTGTTCATTGTCAAACTCCAAAATCAGATTATTTTTAATTCTTAAAAAACGCCATTATTTTATTTGAAAAAAATAATTATTTTATTTTATTGACAAAATATTTTAGTTTGTCTTGTTTTGTTTTTTTTATTCGATCAGATAACATTTTAAGCGGTCATATGGTCATGTTACAACGTGCCCCTCAGATGTTACAATGTACCCCACCTACGAGGCATGTTGTCACATTTCGCTTCCATTTTTTGAGGGTAAATAAAGAAAAAACGTATATACTGTAATTATGAAACAAAGTGACATATTTGTACTAGACAAGTGTAAAATTACTGTGGATGAAAAAAATTATATTCTGAACCCCATGTGGATTTACACAAACTGACTATTTACTTTAATTTTAATGAGAAACAACGAGAAACAGGTGAATAAAGACTGACAGTCAATGTTTAATGTTTAGAAATTATTATTTCAAGACATGTAAAGCATTTTGGCTCATTTATGTGGGCCGTCCCAAGTATGGTTGCAATGTGTTCATTGTCAAACTCCAAAATCAGATTATTTTTAATTCTTAAAAAACGCCATAATTTTATTTGAAAAAAATAATAATTTTATTTTATTGACAAAATATTTTAGTTTGTCTTGTTTTGTTTTTTTTATTCGATCAGATAACATTTTAAGCGGTCATATGGTCATGTTACAACGTGCCCCTCAGCTGTTACAATGTACCCCCCCATGGGGCATGTTGTCACATTTCACTTCCATTTTTTGAGGGTAAATAAAGAAAAAACGTATATACTGTAATTATGAAACAAAGTGACATATTTGTACTAGACAAGTGTAAAATTACTGTGGATGAAAAAAATTATATTCTGAACCCCATGTGGATTTACACAAACTGAGAAAGTCAAAAAGTGTTACTTTGTGCCCCGCTCTCCCCTACATAAAAATCACTTCTATGGCCTTTTTCTCTGACCATTCAGCTATGGAATTTTTTTTTTACAAATATATTTAACATATGTATATTTATACCAATTTTATCTCATAATCTGTCATTTGTAATGTATACCTGCCTAAAAACATAAGATGTTTAGTCCGGTTAGGCTTTTTTCAACAGGGTTATTTACAGGGTTTTTTTTGTTGTTTTTTTTTGTCAGAAAAGCCCACTTTGGTTGACCGGGGATGCAGCCCTCTTCAGTTTATAGGACAACGTCTTAATGTGGGAGACATAACTAGTGATAAACTCACAGATCTATGTGCCAGTGAGGATGGGAACAGACAGCTTGCATTGCTCCTCATCAAAAAAGAGGTAAGAAATGACGGGTCATATGATAGAAAAGTAAGTGTTTACTCTTCCCCTCCCTCACCCTTTTTTGTTTTGCATATCAATTATGTGGTGAAACAGCAGAGTTCACAGACTGATGTCATATTTCCTCTCTGTAAGGGTTTTCTATATTTAGAGGCTTGATTGAAAATGCTATGTGAGGTGAGGTCAATTAGGATTGAGTTTAAATCTTATGTTTATAGTTGATCTTTCTGGAGTGGATAGTATTTTAATGCTATAGCCCCTTTATACATTATTATTTTATGTTCTGTGTCTTCAGCCTCAAGAGACTGAATGCAACAGCTATGCACCAGGATACTTTCTACTAAAGCAAGAGGGTGCTGAGCCCATACTGGTGCGCAGAGAGCCAAATAAGGACACTGTGGAAAGGGGTACAAGAGTCATTCACAAATTCAACTGAGCAATGAGGGAAAAAATTCTCATATATGTCATATCTTAAATGTAGTTCTTTCACAAGTCCACAATGGAGACTCAACTGCTTGGTGTAATATGCATTTACTAATTTAGCAGCAACTGATAGAATTAAATAAAATATAGGTTATTATATAACCATTTTTAAAAGTTGAACTTTTTACACTTGAATGTTTTTTTTAAATCTTCCATTTACATATATTTATCATGTAAGAGCCAATCCTTTTCAAATAAAAAATATGCATAAATATTTACACAGTTGTACTTCACAGTTAGGACCGTAGACCAAAAAAAAAAAAAAATATATATATATATATAGTGCAGATGAAATTACCCCATCCCATAGTGTGTACACCACTCAGATACTCAACTAATCTATCTGTTGAGGACTCAATTTGCAACTTTTTATATTTACATTTTGTCTTCCTTATGTTCCTTTCTTGCATCTTCACCTCTCTATTCACAGTTGTGATCCCATCAGCGTTGCAAACAATAGCCAGACCCAATAACAACCATAGAGGAAAGTCACCACCACCACCAGTGATTCCTTCCTCTTGTAGTCGCAGAGTGGATTCCAGTGGTCAAAAACCCAATCAGACTATACAACCCAGCCGAGGTACATCTGAAAGAACATTGGAAACCACTGAAGGCTTGTCTTCCCAAAACAAAAGACAGAATGCCAGTGCACCAGCACAGACATCAACTTCTTCAGTGCTTCCCAATTCAACCCAGACTCCTGCTTCCAATGTTAACTCGTCTGTGCCAATGATTGAGCTGTCTGGCACTCCATCAATACCTCAAACCAAGCCTACAGCTTCATTAGTTCATCGTCGACCAAACCCAAACCCAAATCCTCAAACATCAAACCAGACAGTAGTCCCTCAGAAAGAGAGGTCAAATATCTGTCATAACACCTACCTAACTCCTGTTCCTCCAAGCCAAGTCTTAGTAACAGAGCCTTATTCCTCCAAACAGCGAGCTCAGGCATTGGTTTCACATACTGAGAAAACTCTTTCAACCATTGCCTCGCTAAACCAGGCCACTGAGCCATTAACCCAATGTTCCTCTCAACTTACACAACCTCCATTCTTTCCACCACAATCCATCAAAACACCAGCCCAAGAGATGACTCCACAAGTACACACTGTCATGCCATCAAGACTCGTTCCTGTCGCAGCAGCTCCAAATACTCTTCCACCAGTCCAGGATCGGATTCCCTCATCCAGTCTTGTTCCTCCTCAATCTCATGTTTTTGCATCCCCACAGGTAATGCCAGCACATTCTGTGAATTCAAGTCCATCATTTCAGTTCCCTTTGGTTCTGCCACACAATCCAGTTCAGGCGACGCCACCTTCTTATCTGCCAACGCATGTTCCATTTTCTTCTCCACATATTCCAGTTAACCCAATTCAGGGATCCGTCTCCTTAAACCCACCTCAACCTCCACTCACGCAATCTCAATATCCGCCACAATCCGATCAATTCTCCTCTTCTCCAGACCAGTTTTTTCCTCCACCCGATAATACGCCAGGTTTGCTTGAATCTCTTGATACTTTGCATTTGCATTCGCCTATCATGATAACGCCACAAGATGCCCCGGAGCAGGCACCCATGCACCATTTTCAGCCATCTGGGCAGTTTGCACCTCTGCTAACACTGAAGGAGCAACAAGCTCCCGCTTCCGCTAACGTTGTTTTAGGGCGAGTACCCATTCCGTCTGTAGATACCTCTGCGTCTCCAGTTGACAACTTCGAAACGAACGTACTATTTTCACCATGTTGCACAGAGAGAAATGATAAAGACCTTTTAGAAGATGATGACACACCCACCCTCCAGTCTAGACTTAGAAAACAGAGAAAGATTTGCTCCAAATCTAGACAAATAGATCCTGCAGGTGAGGATGGCACACTTATGGTAAAGGATAAGAGGGTGGATCAGGTGCAGAACGACTTGATTAGTGAAACACCAAATTCTGGCTCAAATAACGGAAATCAACTATTACCAAAACCTCCGGGCAAAACACTGCAGAGAAATACAGAGTGTCCCCAGTGTGGAAGGGTCCTCAGCAATGCATCAGCCTTGGAGAACCACATGAGACTTCATACTGGCGAAAGACCTTATACCTGTTCCCAGTGTGGAAAGGCGTTTCCTAGTGTCCGAGGTCTTAACCGGCATGTGAAGGTCCATGCGGAGGAGAAGCGGTATCAGTGTGAGGAGTGTGGGAAGAGTTTTGTATACCACTTTACCCTTACTAAACATCAGCTTATTCACTCTGGAGAAAGGCCATTTCCTTGTAAAGTTTGTGGAAAGAGGTTTTTGGCCAAGGCAGACCGGGCTACCCATATGCGAATGCACACCGGAGAGAAGCCGTTCTCGTGCACTCTATGTGGGAAGAAGTTTAAACATAGAGTCGCTCTGAATATGCATATGCAGGGGCATAGAGGAGAGAAACGCTACATCTGCCCCCACTGTGAAAAGGGATTTGTGGATCTAGGCAATTTTAAAAGACACAAGCTCATCCACACAGGGGAAAGACCGTTTGAGTGCAAGAAATGTGGGAAACGCTTTACTCAGTCAGCCCATCTCAAGAAACACATCAACACACAACATGTTACATGAAAAAATAATAATAATTTGGATTGTTCAATATTAAGCATTCAGTTGATCTACTGATAAATATTCTGTTGCAGAAAATAAAACAGTATTAGGCCCGACTGTAAATTCATTTATGAAGATGCTATTTTTAAAATGGAAAAGTAAAAAAATAACTGCTTTGCTGCATTAATTTTGTGCATGCTCTTTTTTTTTTAAGTGCTTTAATGAAGCACATTTAAAATGTAAAGTAATAAAATGTGATGATTTTTCTATTCTTTTGTCAGCGTGAAACTTATATACTGCTTCTTTATTTTTTTAATATATTTTGATAGTTTTTCTATTGTCCATCCTACTATAAATATCAATAAAATATAAATAAAAAGTAATTTTGTAAAATGATACCTATGTAAACTGAGTTTGTTTGCTCCACAGTGTATCTTGAAATTGTATTAGGCATATTCTATGTATTCATATGAATGTACTAGTATGATGCAGATAAGAAAGAAATATCAACCATGGGGTGGCAGTGTATGATACCACAGATTGTCTAACACACCATTTATAAACCTCAAGATTGAAATAACGTACATGAATTGCCGTAGAGATAAAAAGCAAAACAGGAGCAGAAATACACTGAAGAATTGTAAAAAGTATATTTTCATTTTAGGCAAACATGCAAGCACATGTTGAACGTTGTAGCCTGCTTAAAAAAAAGACTCAAAGACATATTTGAATACAAATTCCAATTTATGTTAAGTTGTTAACATTTGGATAGCTGGTTGAGATAGTGTCTACAAGTTCATGTTGCAACATGTACCACATCATTCAATGCAAGGAGAAAACACTAAGCTAACACATGACCTTATGTTTATGGCACATAAAAATCCTTTATGTATAAAATTTCTTTGAATGCATATTTAGAAATCAGCGTAATATTTGTAAAATTATTTAACAATTATTTGTTATTGATATTCAAAATATATGTGACCTTATATGGTTACACAAAATATACTAAAGTAACCATTTTCTATATTTGGGCGGAAAATGTAATATTGTGGATTAGAAAACATTTATTTTTGCAACATTCATTTGTACTGATCATACAAATATTACACTAAACTAGTATGTGACAAAAATGACAATCATAATTTGGAAATTAATTAAATTCATTTTAATAAAGATAACTTTGGTGGTTCCCGAGTTATATTTCTGCCTGTCACATGACTTCACAATCTATCTTTGAGGTTTGTAAGGTCTGTATAAGCAGCATAGCTCTTCAATGGAAGTCCTCCATAGCTGGAAATACCAGTAAATGAATGTTTGGGATGAAATGCTATGCAATTTCAGAGATCTAAGAATGATTTATATTGCCATAAAAGAATGGGATGACTGTGTATTTGGCTGGATGAACTCCATTTCACTACAGAGGGAAGGCGTCACATAGGAAACTGTATAAAAGCAGAGATGCCCACAGAGGGAGGGACATGCTGATAAGGCGCGAGCCTGCGCTGGACTTCATGGTGTAACTGCACCTGCCCACGTTCCCTACCTTGTCAACTGCAGACAAAGTCACAGAAGGTGAACAACATGAGGCCTCATACAGACCCATCACCACGATCACACCGTCTTCCACTTTCCTCTGGGTGAAGTTTCCACTGCCTTGCTGGATGGAAATGCTCTCGATGCCTGTGCCATTACCGTCTGTGATGTTGACAGACAGTTCCCAGTTTGATGAGTTGCAAGAGGAGGAGTAGCAAATACCCTGTACATTGACAATTTCACATTTTGGAGGTGTGAAGTCAGTAACCTGGATGAAACGGTAAAGGGTGAGTTGAAACAACAGCTTAGTATTGAATTATGTGGTATATATATATATATATATTTCATTAAAATGACAGTAAAAACAATAGCGTGAAATGTTATAATTTAAAATAACTTTTCCATTTAAATATATTTTTAATTGTAATTTATTCCTGTGATGGCAAAGCATCATTATTACGCATCATTACTCCGGTCTTCAGTGTCACATGATCCTTCAGAAATCATTCTAATATGCTGATTTGCTGCTCAAGGGACATTTATAATTATTATTAGCAATATTGAAAACAGTTGAGCTGCTTCATATTTTTGTGGAAAACCATGATACATTTTCTTTCAGGATTCTTTGATGAATAGAAATTCAGCAAAGAACAGTATTTATGTAAAATAGAAATCCTTTGTAACTAAGTCAAAGTATTCACTACAGCGTCTGCTCAATTTAATGCATCATTGCTAAATGAAATAATTCATTTCGACAAAAAAAAAAAAAAATCATACTGACCCCAAACTTTTGAATGGTATTATATATTAAACATAAGTCAAACACAATTTGTTTTGTGTGAAGAAACAATTGGCTGTCACTCACAGAAATCATTTAGAAATCTAAACTGTCCATTTTCTTAGTGGGCCACTAGTGCAAAATCAGCAGAGAATCTGAAATGACTGAAATAACATCCCACATATAAGTATGCCTCATTCCATTTCCTTATCTTATAAATTGCACAAAAGCAGTATGCTTTATCAGTCTGTCTGAAACCTCTAAGGTTACCTTGGAGAGAACAGAAAGGCGAAGGACAGCATAGTTAGAATCGCTTCCTCCAGGGCTTTCTGCCTCGATGGTTAGCGTAACATCTGTGCCTGAGACCGTATTACCAGGTGGAGTGAGAGACACTGTCCCCTGAGCACTGCCGCCACTCATGAGATTGAGCCTGTGAGGGCAAAGAAACAGAATTGTAGCAAAGAGTTTTGTTCTTGATAAGAAAAGCTGATTAAAGCTTGTGTCAATCATTACTGAGTGATTTGAGAACTAAGTGAAGGAATTACGTTGATGGATGTGTCATAGGGATGTTTTTGTCATTCCTTGCACGGATTGTGTAGGTACCACTGGTTCCATTGGTTGTAACAGTAAAATTGAGTTTAAATACTTGTCCTGGTAGCATGGAGCTGTCTGCTATTGCCTGTAGATGGAGAGAAAATAGCATTAGAATTCAAATTTGATTTGTTTAAACAACTAGCGAGCAGCCTACTGCCTTCTAAAGGAAGTATAATGGGAATTTACAAGTGACTGATTTTCATACAAGAGACTCACTAGTTTTTTATGTTAGCATGTTGCTAAGCTAACAGCACAACACTTAAATCAGCTAAATAATACAGTCCACAAATATAATCAATTTTTAAATCAATTTTTAATTTCAAGTTTTAATAAGAAGAATGCACTAAGAATGCAGTTTGTACCTTGATGGTGACTTTAGACTGAGACATCTGTGTGGTGGTCTGCCTCTGGAACAGGCTGGTGAAGGTCTTGTCTTTTCCTTTCAGCATTACTACAAACTCTCCTTCTGGCACTTCGTTCACAGTAACCAGGTAATCTCCATTACCCATTTTCTCAATGGTTCCATTAGACACTTTGACCCCAGACACCTCCATGAGAACAACCTCCTGCAGCTCTAGAGCCTCCGGACCTTTCTCTCCTGTCAGTGTTAGGAGCAGCTTAGCCGGTGAGCCTATAAAGAGCAAAATATCTGTACACTTCCATTCAAATCATTCAATAAGAATTGTTTAATAGTTAAACAGGACAACGGTTTAAACCTGTTGATGGCCGCCCATCAATGGCAGCAAATCCAGGATGGGGTCCTTTGAATTCCTCCACAAAGTCGTAGATGAATGTAATCGCACTCTGACCTGTAAAACATGGTTTCAAATTAGAAAGGCAAAAAAGGGTCTGAATACTATCAACATACATCTCAGAGTGCCACAGCATTTTTATTACTATCAAAATTAATTAATTAATTACAATGTTTTTTTATCAATACTCCACATTAGCCATTTTCCTCCTAATATTACAAGAGTAAAGAACAAATACACATTTCTATCATGACAACTCTCTGAAGGTTTTATCATGGTAATGGATATGACAATGTTAATGTATTTGGTCTTGGCAGAATAGATCTGCTCTGCTGCTGCTGCTGCTGAATTGTTGCTGTTGTTGGTTATTGCTGTTGTTTTAGATTATTGCTGATATTGCTGTCGATACGGTGCTGTATTTAAGACATACTGCTGCTGCACAAATAGTCTATGTAGCAGATCTATACAGGTGGAGCTGGGGAAGGTGGAGAGTTTCAGAGGAACTCTGAAATGCTCAAGCGAATGCTAACCAGCCATTTAAATGTAAAGCAGCAAACTCAGTGGGTGTGTGTGCAACATGAACCAATCAGCTTGGTTTAACGCTGTAGGTTTATGCTGTAAATAATATCATAGTTTGCGTTAAGGACCCAACATGCCTGAGTTTCATGAGAGAACTTGGCATTTATCTGTATTCTTCTCATAACAGGTTGGCAATAACTTTAGTGTTTGGCTTTGCATTGATTTATCAAATAAGTACATGATGGCTCACCCATCACTTTTATGGAGTAGGGCCGTGTTGTCGTCATGTCAATGTGCCACAGGCCCATCTCTGTTCCGTTTACTTGGATTCGTTGCAGGTTTCCCACTCTCTGAATTGTTCCCAGAGGTCCGTTGACAACAGTGTTAGATTGAGTCACTCCTGGAAGCAAGTGTATTCCGTTAGGCAATAAAAGAGGAACTTACTTTTATATCTTATATTGAAGCTTAACACAATATAATACAATAAATTCTTGTTGGGGTTATTATAGTTTTACATTTTTATTTAGTTTTTATTTATTTCTTTTCTTTTTTTTTTAAATCATGAAAATGTATTTTGGTTACAAAAAAATATTTGTATTTTAGTTTATTTAGTTAAAGGTGTCTCTGAATTTACCTGTGGGGCTGCGCAGGTTGAACGTGAGGCCAGTTCCTGTGATGTAGATGGTAGTGTTGGACACAGACCCGTCCAGTAAGAAGGGGAAATTCTCTACACGTCCTGGATCCCTAGAGCACTGAAGAATTGTCACCTGATAGATAAAGAAAGAGTGTGCAAACATTTGCAAAAATGAAAGACATAATAGAAAGTTATTTGAAGATGCTGTTTTTTGTATTTGCAATGTCAGTGAGCTAGCATAACCATTTTGTTTGTGAGATGTTGACAATTGTGAAAAGACTATAAGACGCTGATCATACCAGGGCTGATGTAGAGGTGTCGACAATGATGTCAGTGGCTTGAGAGATGCTGGACTTGGAGACCTCAATGGCTTGACCGCCAGAGGCCAAGGCCATGTCATAATACATCTGAAACTGTGACGATGCACTCAATGCCCTTCTCCCCCTGCTTGATGCTGTCAGTAAGAAAGATACCTGAAAACAAAGGCCAAGAGATGGAAAAGTGGGAAACTGATGGAGGGCTGGTGAAATTTATGATGGCAAGGACTGCGTGTGAAACAAGGATGGATAGATTTACCGTAGTCTTGGTGCTGCTAATAAGGGCAGCTATAGTTTTCTCCAGGTGTGTATCCTTAGGTGGAGCATCCGTGAACACATATATATATGAGGAGGAAGGAGCTCCTGTCAGAGCCAACTGTGGGAGAAACCGAAGGTTAGAAAGAAGAGGAACCTTGACTCCTTGTTCAATAATCTAATATTTCTTAGTTCTAACTGGGAACTATATTGGTAGTATTCACATATGACGACTGAGATGATTGGCTGAAAGGCCACACAACACAATACCTGAAGTGCTGACAGGCACATTTCTGGGATATCTCCTCCTCCATCAGCTCTGATCTTGGAGATCTCTGATTTCATCACATCTGGGTCTGTGGTTCTTATTAGTGGTCCAAATTCTACAAATTCATGCAAAATATATACATATTGTGTCTGTAAATAATTTAGATTTATATTAATTTAGACTATATCTGATCACGTTTGCCATAATACGAATGAAAACGTACATCATTGCCTTATTTCAAATCCTAGTGAGCTACCTACAAAGGCAATATTTTAAGTCACCATATCACAAAGCCTTTATTATGCTTAATTTTGCTTATGTCTCCTAAGATACCCAATTTCGGTCAAATACTAAGGCAGCACTGCATGTTTTTTTCACAGGAAAATTGAGATAATGAACCAATGCTGGTAATAAATAAATTGCATCAATAAAAACAGTTCAGTGTAATTAAAATTGATGTTTTTTACCAAATATTTTTATGTGCTGTTATGTATGTTTTTTGCTCTCACTTGGATCATTAAACGGCACCAGAATGTATTCAGATGGTTCATCTTGAGTTCCTTTTTTACTGTCAATAATGTTGAAGGCGACTCTCTTGGCCTCTGCAATGTCGTCTGCCATACTGCCTGTGGTGTCGATCACAAAAGCCAGCACTGCAGATCGCGAAATACCCATCAGCCTGATGGAGGAAAAAGAGAGAAATATTTTGGTTAATGGATTCAAAACCAGATTTTAAAAAAATACATTTATATTTACATACACCATTAAGATGTATGTGGGCAATAAGACTTAATGTATCTTCTGCTCAAGAAGCATTTCTTATTATTATAAAATTGAAAACAGTTGTGCTGTTAAAAATGTGGAAACTGTGATATGTTTTTTCAGGATTCTTTGATGAATAGAAAAGAACAGCATTTATTAGAAATAGAAGTATATTTGTAACATTACAAATATTTGATCAATCTAATGCATCTTTTCTGAATACAAATATTAATAGCTTTCAAAAAAAATCTTACTGTCCTCAAGCGTTTGAACAGTGGTGTAGAGAACAGGTTGTTAAAGGGATACTCCACCCCAAAGTGAAAATTGTGTCATTAATCACTTACCCTCATGTCGTTCCAAACCCCTAAAAGCTTCGTTCGTCTTCGGAACACAATTTAAGACATTTTGGATGAAAACCGGGAGGTTTGGGGAACATTAGCTCCTCATGACTGATATTGTGTTTTTGTTTATGGTGTGAGGGGTCAAAGGGTCATAAGGTTAAGACAATACTAGTGCACCCTCCTGCAGATAATGCACTGTATTGTGTGGAGATCACTGAAGCTCTGCTCTCAGCAGGAAGTTGAGAGCTGTGATAAGTGAGCTTTGGAGGAGAACAGACAGTGGCATTGTGACCCTTTGGGTCACTGTACACTCACATCAAAGCAGTAATCCCACATCCAACCCGTCCCTGTAATTACAAGAGCTCTGAGAACAGGAGGAACTTGAGAGGAAAATTATAATATGAGAAGATGTGCCCTGAAATTATAAAAATGTGTGTGAAACAGATCTCGCTGAAACTTACTATTAGATACATTCGATATTACAGAACATCTCATAAATCTAAACCATTCATTACCTGTTAAAGGGATACTCCACCCCAAAGTGAAAATTGTGTCATTAATCACTTACCCTCATGTCGTTCCAAACCCCTAAAAGCTTCGTTCGTCTTCGGAACACAATTTAAGACATTTTGGATGAAAACCGGGAGGTTTGTGACTGTCCGATTGACTGCCAAGTAAATTACACTGTCAAGGTCCATTTTGGAGAATATGTGCTGAACGCAAGCAGCGTACGCTATTCTGTGTCAGCAGCGCTGCACGGATGCGATGTTTTCGTGACGGGTTTGGAACGACATGGGGGTAAGTGATTAATGACAAAATTTTCATTTTGGAGTGGAGTATCCCTTTAAGAGAACAACTCCCAGCTTTGCAAGTTATAAAATCTCTTAAAAGTTTAAGAAGGTTTGTCTAAAGATATGAGGAATCTATCTCCATACCGAAGGTAGTTATTGTTTCCTATAGCTCCACGGATGTCCTCTAGGAGCTCCATTGTGGCTTCAGCTGCCAGGTTCACAGCATTCTTGTGGAGATTAGCATTATGGGAATGGCTCTCATCTTTACTGATCCCACCGCGAGGATTCTGGCTACTGCTGAGATCAGTCTCCCCACCATGGCTACATTTTCCTTTTACACATAAAAGACAAATAAGAGCAGTGTTGGGGAAAGTTACTTTTAAAAGTAATGCATTACAATATTGCGTTACTCCCTAAAAAAGTACCTAATTGCATTTATGGAAAATAATGTGTTACGTTACTTTTGAGTTACTTTTTAAATCTGGGCAGGGCTTGCTTGTTTGTTTTTAATATAAAAATATAAGAAAGCCCTTGCACACCAAAAGTGAAATGAATATGCCAAATGTAAATTCATGTCTGTACAGTAGAGGGTTCAAACAATATGACACAAGAGAAGAAAGTTCAACACTATTCAGCAATAACAAAAATCAAACACAAATGTGTTGTTTTTGCTTATGAGTATGGTTGAATTGGATTATCGAAGGTAAGTAGCAAAGACATTGAGGTGAGATGAGTAAATACATGTTCATATTTAGTCTAGAACTACAGTAACATCATGTTCACACAGCGCACACAACGCCTCTGCACTTACTCCCGATTTCTCTCAACATGGCAACACGAGAGCTGTCAGTCAATACATGGGAAACAAAGTAACTGGAGTTACTTATTTGAAAAAGTAACTCAGATATTTCCTTCTACATTAAAAAGTATGCGTTACTTTACTAGTTACTTTTAAAAAGTAATCTGATTAACTCGCGTTACTTGTAATGCGTTATCCCCAACACTGAATAAGAGTTTCTGAAGTTTTAAAACTTAAGAATATTTTCTCTCCAAATCAGCTTTCTCAAATCCATTTTTAAACAGTAGTTTTCGCTCCTTTTTCCACTTCTAATCCCTATTGAAGTGTTGCTTAAGTGAGTAAATGGAATAAATCAGATACCTTATTTTTTATATGTCAAAGGCATTTTGAATTAGCTTTTTTCACTTACACTACTTGAACTACACTATTTTAACTAATAGATGTTTTAGTTCTGCTTTTACTTTTTTAATTGCTGTCACAAAGTTGTTTTCTTTGGTAAATTTGGACACTGCTTAATTGAAACCACTCCTTACCCCATGAACACAATATATCAAATAGATTGCTGTATTATGTAATAATGGAAAGAAAAAAAATGTGCAAAGTGTGTCAGGTAATAAGTTGAGCCACAACCTTACAACATCCACCAACATCCTAGTTACAACAACATTATTTGAAATAAGTCCACGCTCAGTTACGACAATTTAAAAGGGCTGAACACCAAAACTTGGTCATTTGAGTTTGATTTGTGTTTTCAACAGCTTATCTATTTAAATAGTTACTAGGTTTTGCAAAACCAAGACTGTTAAGTTACTAAGTAGTTGCTAATACATTTTGAGTTTAACTTGAATTTTTTGCAGTATGTTTGCTCATCCGTGTCTCTTGGTAGGTCTCCTCACCTTGAGGTTTTTTAGGGGAGAACAAGCCCATATATCCTGAAGTGAGGTACTTCCCATTCAGAATGGCAGGAAGCAGCTGGTTTGGACAGGTACCACTGGCACAGTCACTGCATGTTGGCATTGCAATGTCTGCACATTAACACATTCACATGCAAATCACAATCATGCACTCAATTTACTTATTTGCTGTTTAGGAACAGTCAACATAGATTAATCTCACATAATATGATATGTACTCCCAACTGAGTGTAACCTGTTATCAGTTAAGCACCAAGTCATCTGTTCACTTATCTCCAGTTTTCATTAAAAACATTGATTATTAAGAGCTATTACACATGAACATTGGACATGTCAACTAAAAAAATGGCGTAATCTCTTTTTTTTTTTTCCACATATGAGTCTCTCTCATAAATCACACCCACTGGCTTTATGTACCTGCAATCTTCTCAATGTTGAGATCCGGTTTGATGAGGTTGGCATATGGACTTTCGTTACCTAATTCAACCCAGTTACTGTGGCTGTAAAAATCCTGGGGGGAAAAAAACATGAAGTAACATGAATGCTTAACATAATTGTCACGTGTATGTTCCTGTTTGTCCATATTTGGTTTGGTTCCTGTTTTCATTATTAGTTAATCACCTTCATTCTGTTCACCTGTGTTGATTGATCATCTCGTTTGCTCCTTTGTTTCCCTGTCTTTATAAGCCTTCAGTTTCTGTCTGTTCTTCGTCCTGGATTAATGTTGATTTAATGGTACACGTGCATTGATGCTATTTAGCGCGCCTGTTCTTTATGTTAAAGTGGAATTAAAGTCTATTTTGGTTACTCCTTCCTCATGCGCTATCTACAATCATGGGCCGTGACAATATTAAAGATGAAAGTTTTATTTTGTGTTTGTTTAAAGATACACCTTTTTAAGGAAACGTGTCACAACCATTAGCAAAAACACTTCTTATTACATATGTTTTTATCCTTACAGATGATTTTATATATATATATATATATATATATATATATATACGCATACAGCGGTAGCCAAAATTATTAGAACTCTAGTGTTTTCACCAGCTATTACAGATGTTTTTATATATATATATATATATATATATATATATACACGCATACAGCGGTAGCCAAAATTATTAGAACTCTAGTGTTTTCACCAGCTAAAAATGGTTTTAAGTCAGTTATTTTTATCTTTTGCTCTAGTGTGTCAGTAGGAAATATCCATTTACATTTTCAAACATTCATGTTGCCGTTAATTGTAATAATCCAGTGAGATTTTTGTCTGACAACAGCCAGTGCTCCGCACCGAGATCTGACCTCACCATCATCCAGTCTGTCTGGAATGACATGAAGAAACAGAACAACCTGAGACAGACTCAATCCAGAAGAACTGTGGCAACGTCTCCAAGATGCTTTAGACCTGCCTGCAACGCTACCTGAAAAAATATGCGCAAGTGCACCGAGGGCAAAAGTTGCTTTAAACGCAAAGGATGGTCACACCAAATGTTGATTTAATTTAGTTAATAGAAGTTTTATGACATTATTTTTGGCATCATCCTTATTTTACAGCAAGTGCCTAAAACTTTTAACAGTACTGTAGCTTTGCAGGCAGTTCTCTTGAAGCATCTTGGAGACGTTGCCACAGTTCTTCTGGATTTAGTCTGTCTCAGTTTGTTCTGTTTCTTCATGTCATTCCAGACAGACTGGATGATGGTGAGATTAGATCTCTGTGTGGAGCACTCCTTGTGCAAACAAAAATCTCACTGGATTATTACAATTAATGGCAAAATGAATGTTTGTAAATGTAAACTGATATTTCCTACTGACACACTACAGCAAAAGATAGAAATAACTGACTTAAACCCGTTTTTAGCTGGTGAAAATACTAGTGTTCTAGTAATTTTTGTGTATATACCACTGTATACATACATATAGATTTGTGTTGTTGCTTAAAGACACACCTTTTAGAGAACCATGTATATTTACATTTATTAGGGGTTTAGATTTTGTATGTTTTTAGTCCTTAATGTATTTTCAATAGGTAAAAGTGTCAACAAATAGTTAATAAAAACATGTTCTTGAGCAATTCTGAGGCAATATGCTTGTGCAATGTCATAGTCACTGATACTGATGTATCGCCCTCTTGCTGACCTGCAGTGTGTGACACACTCGTCCCAGTGTTTCTCGGGCAGACTGAAAGTTGTCGGTGCGGATGTTCGCTTTAATGGCCGCAGTCCCCTGAATGATAAGGTTGCGTCCCTCATTGAAGGCCTCATTATTGAAGTGGTGTGGTGCGCTGCTCATGAAGTCCTGGTCCACAAAGCCATTCTGCTTGTAGATCTGATTCAGTGCTGTGCGGAACTTGGCCCCCGATACCTCACCTGTGGCTCTGCCCAGACACGCACGCAGCAGCTCTTCTGCTGAAGGGCCCTGAGTTAAAGTGGGAAATTAAATTATGTGTCATCATTTTGAAAAATGACTTGGTCTATATGTCTTCCAAAGAAGTGCACAGTTTTCATGGTAGTGCTGTTTTATGCCTCTGCTTGTACACAGACTCACCGTGGGTTTGAAATCTCTTCCTTCTGATTCAGCCACTGCTTCACACACCTCATTGATCTTCGCCATTACAGCATGGTCAGTAATGGTCACATGGGTGTTTCCGCTACCCCCAACTGAAATAAATGCCTGCACCCTGGACACCACTAGTGCGATCAGGGCCATGACGGGCACTGATGACTTCATGATCATCTGAATTGAACTGAAGTGAACAAATATTTTATTTTAGTGAAGCTGCCTGTGCAACAGCACTAGTTAAAGGAATGTGAAAACAACTATGTAAGAAACATTTTCATTTCATTTTTCATTGTGAGACACTGAGGGCCCTATTTTAACGATCTGATTGCATGGTCTAAAGCGCACGGCGGCAGGTGCACTTAGGGGGTGTCCGAATCCACTTTTGCTAGTTTAACGACGGGAAAAACAGTCGGCGCGCCCGGTGCATGGTCTAAAAGGGTTGTCCCTATTCTCTTTATGAGTAATGGGTGTGTTTTGGGCATAACATGCTATAAACCAATCAGAGTCTCATCTCCCATTCCTTTTAAGAGCCAGTTGTGCTCACGCCATGGCATATTCGCTATTAAAGGGGTCATATGATGCGATTTAAATTTTTCCTTTCTCTTTGGAGTGTTACAAGCTCTTGGTGCATAAAGAAGATCTGTAAAGTTGCAAAGACTAAAGTCTTAAATCCAAAGAGATATTCTTTATAAAAGTTAAGAGTCAGCCACACCTACCTAAAACGGCTCGTTCTAACACGCCCCCACATACCTACATCACGATGTGGGAAGATTTGCATAACACAGCCCAAATGTTCACGCAAAGAAAGAAGGCGTAACTTTTATTCTCGCTGTAGTATTGTTGCCGCTGCCGCCATGTCCTGAAGACGCTGTGTGCTTCGTTGTGAAAGCGAAACTACTTTCTTTGGTCTTCCAAAAGAGGACGATATCTGCTTCGTCATGCCTGGAGCTGATCCGTGCTGATCGCTGAGG
>NW_015664984.1:320554-322349 GCF_001515625.1 Sinocyclocheilus rhinocerous | reverse complement strand
CTCACTCTAGGCCTCCTAGGCCGCGGTGTGTGACGCTGTGTTTCGTTGTGAAAGCGAAACTACTTTGTTTGGCCTTCCAAAAATGGACACGACTAGAAATCAGTGGTTAAGTTGTATTTACAACACTGTTCCAGAACAGTTCAACCCAAATATTCAGATGTGTGCAGCGCATTTTATGGAGGACTGTTTACTTATCCTGGTAGAGTAGACTACAATGCCGTCTGTTCTGACTCACAGACTGTAAGTATGTTTTTTTATATTTAAAGGATTTGCCACTGATGATTCAAACGAGTTTTGAGGAGTGGGGAGTAGCGTTTGTTGTTTGTCATTTCTCCGATCACAGATGCAGACATTGTTTTATGTTTACGCGGCGCAATGCAACACAACCCGTAAAAAGACAGTATAAGTCATTATAATCCATAATTATGTCCCCACTGGATGCAACGAATGCCTCGTTTGTAATGGGTTTTCATGTTTTTGAATCATGGCTCAGGCCTGACAGGGCATCATCACAGTAGGCCTATGGTAAGGGGCGTAACATTTCCGTCACACGCTTGAGGTATTCGGCCAATCACAACGCACTGGATAGCTGGCCAATCACAGCACACCTCGCTTTTTCAGACCGATGAGCTTTGTAAAAATCGACGCGTTTCAGAAAGGCGGGGCATAGAGGAGAAACAATAATGTACAGTATGTGGAAAATAATGTGTTTTTTGAACCTTAAACCGCATAAACACATTTCATTACACCAAATACACAAAATAATGTTCTTTTTAGCAGCATCATATGACCCCTTTAAGACTAATTTATACTCGACGCGTCCGCAAGTTCGCTTAGGTGCGCGCAACGTCGTTTCGCGTGGCGGTATGCACGACATTTTTTACGCGCAGCTCCGCTTCCGAAGATGCACGAGTTCAAAGCGACTCGGCATTTGTGTGAAACAGAAGCAGTTTGATGTTTTTTTGCATAGTTTGTCCAAGGCTTTTTAATTGAAGTACGTTTTATTTTTATTGTATTTATTGTATAGAATTTATTTAGATACTATTTATACACTATTTGCTTAAAGTTGTCTTGGTTTTGATGCGAAATAAACACAAAAGCTTAAGCTTATTTTAATCAATTTGTACATAAATAAATTATTAATTAATCAACTCATTCATCACGCGAGAAATCTTGTACCGGCAAATGACTTCTTCTCACCGGTGATTCTCAAATCTGGATGGTTTTAGAGGACAATTACTCCTCGTCGCCCCCCTGTTGTTTCAAAGAATAGTACAACAGCGAACGCGACAAGTATAAAAGCCTCGTCCGTTTGGGAAGGTGGCAAGGTGCACGCGCAGTCAGCAGAGGCTCGCGAAGCGGAGCTAGGCGAAAGTATAAATCCCGCTTTACACGGCGGAATTTGCAAGTGCAAATACTGGGTTGCGTTCAGCCCCGACAAAATGGTGCAAACCGCTTTTTAAATGGAAACGGTGGTGCGTTGAACACCCTGTTCTGATGACGCAAGAGTTGCAACTATGGCAGCTGAGAAGGTCATTCTTTGTGTTCTTTTTGAAGAATTTTCGGAGCCTGATGAAATCTGTATAAATATGTGTTTAATACTGCAAAATACGCTCGATGTAACAGTCACTGCCCTTGCCGTCCAGAATAAAAGAGAATATCTCAATCGAGTGAAGGGATTTGTTGAAACTGTGGTTCCTAATTATTGTGATCCAACATTTGCCTCGCATTTCAGGATGAAAAGACAAACATTTCAGGTGAAGGATAATCCACTTCTTACCTCCGAGACTGTGTT
>NW_015664984.1:281382-320544 GCF_001515625.1 Sinocyclocheilus rhinocerous | reverse complement strand
TTTATATTTATGTAGCCTACACAATAATAATCTTTTACATTGTAATCCTTTCATTTTTAATATTTGGCATGTTTGTGTGCTGCTGCTTGTGTAATATGAAGAGTGTACGCGTGCTGTGGACCTGCCTATAGGTGCATATTACTAACGCGCTCTTTAAATGACAAAAAAATACTGCGCCATTGACTTTAGACCAAGTTTTAGTAGCTCATTGGCGCTGTCTATTTCAGTTGCCTCAAAATAGCAACCCGCCAACAATGTACCTGAACACACCTCGTTTTCAGGCCAGCACGCCCATGGGCGCAAATGCATTTGCTATTTAAACAACGTGGTGCAGGACGTGAAAATGATAACTGCGTCATGCTGAAACTAGCAAAAAACACTTGCGTCGCGCCTGGCTCCGCATTGCGCCGATCGTATGATAGGGCCCTGAGACTTTTTTTCAATAATATAGCTGCTTTTATGAAAATGTACTGTAGCCATATTTTTATTTCTTATTTTTGTTTCTTGTTGAAAAAAACAACATTGTACCTCACATTATTATATGAGGTACAATGTTGTTTTTTTCATGCGTAAAAACTAAACTAACTAAACCAGTCAAATTATGCGGAAAAATAGAGAAATTAAAATCTTTAGAGAGAGGGAACTGAGGGGAATTAGGTAAAAATATTATAAAAGGATGGGAAAGAAAATATATATATATATATATATATAAATTTTTTGAATTTATTGATTTATACATCATCTAAAAGCTGAATAAATAAGTCAACAAGTCGATCATTATTGTCTTATTCAGTGATAATATATCAGCAAATATGACCATGTTTCTCAGTGAATTTAAATGAGAAGATCTAAGGATGAGAGACAAAAAAGAAGCCACTACCATCATGTTACAGCAAGGTAATGAGATTTTCACACATTAAGAAGTTGTAAATCTACTGTGGTGATTATTTTGTCTGTATTTTGTCAAACTTTTCATTGTCTCTGCTCAATTATTTATTTATTTGGTTGCCCTGTGGCCTCAAATATCTAAAACAAATCATATGTATTGTTCAGCACTATTCATGCATTTAAAAGACATACAAACAGTCTGAACAGCTGTTATCTGTAGGTGAAACAAAACATAATAATTATGAATAGCTGAACTGTCATGTGACAAATACAAAAATCCCACTTACACCTACAGCTTTCTACTGTTCTTCAACTGTGATAATGCCCCGCCTCTTCAAAACTACATACAAAATGATGTACGAGACACAGGAATGAAAATAAGAGTGAGAAGAGCCTTTAAAGTTGTCCAAATGAAGTCCTTAGCAATGCATATTATTAGTTTTTATATATTTATGGTAGGAAATCTACAAAATATCTTCATGGAACATGATCTTTACTTAATATCCTAATGATTTTTGGCATAAAAGAAAAATCAATCATTTTGACCCATACAATGTATTGTTGGCTATTGCTACAAATATACCTGTGCGACTGGTTTTGTGGTCCAGAGTCACACACACACACACACACACACACACATATATATTATATATTATAAACATACACTTTCGCTCAAAAAACTATTACTTTCATTACAATAAGTGGATGTAATAATATAATAAATATAATATAATATAAGACATTCTTACCTTATACCACTTTTCAATCTGCTTCTGTTCCTCCTGTATCTCCCCTTAATTGTGGATCCTTGTTAGTCTCTGATGACGACAAGTATATGTATATATATATAATGTCTTATCTCACAGTGTTCAGAAGTTGTCATGCAATCATACCTCAGCAAATGATTAACCACAATGGAGGAATTACATTATTAAGACATGGCTGCCTTTAAAATATTGTGTTACATCTCACACACACACACAAAATTATTAATCATAACTATAATAGCCAACATCAACTGTGAAATATCATGGAAGTTTTTAGCCATGGAACAAATTACTCATGACTAGCTAAAAATCTGTGGAACCAGTTGCACTTTTTTTTCATTATTTCATATGTGAAGTTCCTTACATAACTGAAAATAAAAACAAACCTTTAGGTGCAATTTAGGTCCAATTATCAATCAGGTTGGCAAAAGAATAATTTCTTTCACAAAAGGTGGCAGAATTCAACCTGTCTTTAACATTACATGGTTGTTAAATCGCGCCCTGCTCAGCTCTTTTTACCTTAGTTTTCAACAAGTCGATCATTATTGTCTTATTCAGTGATAATATGTCAGCAAATATGACCATGTCTCTCAGTGAATTTAAAAGAGAAGATCTAAGGATGAGAGCCAAAAAAGAAGCCACTACCATCATGTTAGCACAATGTAGGTAATGAGATGTTCACACATTAAGAAGTTGTAAATCTATACTGTGGTGATTATTGTGGTATTGTGGTGATTATTTATGGGTCAAAATTATTTATTTGGTTGCCCTGTGGCCTCAAATATCTAATAAAACAATTCATATGTGTTGTTCAGCACTATTCATACATTTAAAAGACATACAAACAGTCTGAACAGCTGTTATCTGTAGGTGAAACAAAACATAATTATGAATAGCTGAACTGTCGTGTGACAGAAAAACACAAAGATCCCACTTACACCTACAGCTTTCTACTGTTCTTTACCTGTGTTATGCCCCGCCTCTTCAAAACTACATACAAAATGATGTACGAGACACAGGAATGGAAATAAGAGTGAGAAGAGTGAGAAGAGAGAGAAGAAATAAGGCAGAGGCAAAGAAGAATTCACAGAAGAAAGAAACTGAGGGACACCTAAAGATCAACAGAAGATGCTCTGTGGGAGCACAGTAAACAAACTTCATAAAAGGTAAGTTTCATGACACTAATGACAGTAGTGTCTGAATAAAAAGCCAGAAAATTCAACCTGAAAAACATACTGTCACTGCCTTTTATGGTAAAAAGAACAAGGAATCTTAAAATCCTTGAACTTCCATGTTAAAATACAATATTAAAAATATATTAAAATACAATACAGTTATTTAAAATCATATTTTACAGTATTACTGTTTTCAAATTTAGGACAAAAAAGATTTATATGCCTGCTGCTAGTGTCTGAAATTCCCATTTTACAGAAACAAGATACTGATCAACTAAAATAGTTAGAGAGACTTAAGAATATCCTCACCAATCTCTTCAACATAATAAAAGAGAAGAAGAATTGAGGCAGACAAACTTCAAGCCCCATGAGGCGCCTTAAGTCTTAGGTGAGTAAACACCTGCATTATTACATTATAATTCCAATGAAACCGATTGCTCACTTTTCTTCTAAGACTGCCTTTCCTCTTCCCACAACCCTTTCTATGTTTCTAGGGAAATGTTGTTGTTGGAGAGAGATTGTTGGGGCAGGCACTGACATGCTCATGTTCCCAATCGTAAGCTACTTTTTTCAAGATAAAATGAGATCCATTACCATTCCTGAATGAAACTGTAGTAGGTTTATATCATCAACACCAAGATTTTCCTGAGGAATAACTGACAACTCTGACATGAATGGATGCAGGATAAGCGAACGGTAGACATCGCACAGTCATCATTTCTACTAAAACACCAATTGTTATGTACTGTAAGTGTGAGATACGTTCCTGTTTAACACACTGTGATACCAATGAATCTAAATCTGAGCACATTTATAAAGCAACATGCTTGTTTAGACACTGTAAACTTCTGTAAGATTGATTAGAGAATGTGTGAACTTGATGATAAACTACGGTTGAGATTTCACTACATTTTGGCAAGACTTGGTCTGCCTGCTCTTTTTTGATAACAAGATAAAACAAAATGCAGACAAATGCTGTTACTCAAAACGCTTATGCGATCATCTATGCACATGCCTAAACAGAGACAAACTTTTAACATACCTCAGGACGATGTTGTTGTGAAGGTCTTGGATGAAAGTGACCAGACAAAACTAAGCCAAAATAGCGACAGCAGAGAGCGCACAGACAGACTAATAGACTTAAGAGACTAAGGCGGTTCATTACAGTATTACTGTAAATGCAGTTAAGTCGATAGAGTTTTCTTAACTTCAAAGCTCATCTGAGTGTCCTCACCACAGCTTCCGATTTGCTTGTTTTTACACATCTTTCTCATTCTTTCTTCCTCTTTTTTGAAAGCATTGGGAAATCTTCTGTTTTGTCAGCATTTGAATGCAACACAGCAATAAATTACATTTTAAGATACATTTAAAGAGAAAACAGCTATTTTAAATTGCACAGTGGGTATAAAAAGTCTACAAGCCCCTGTTAAAATGGCTATTTTTTCAGAAGAAAAAAAGGAATCCAAGTAAAATCATGTCAGATCCACTGAAGATGCTTTTATTGACTTAGATTTGTGTTCAAGGCTATTATCATGCTGAAAGATGAAATTCCTCTTTATCTTTATATTTTTAATGGATGCCTGCAGGTTTTGTGGCAAAATGTTCTGGTATTTGGCACTTCCCATGATTGCTTCTATCTTGACTACTGCCCCAGTCCCAGCTGAAGAGAAGCAGCCCTGTTGCATGATCCACCATCTTCATCATGGGTTCAAAAGTTCAATGTAGTTTATTCAAATCATAAAATGTTTTGCCACATGATTTTAGCTAAATTTGGACGAGCTAAGGGTTTTTTTTTTTTGGTGAACAATAGCTTCCGTCTCTTCACTCGACACCACAAACATGGAGAATAAAGGATGTTGTTGTCACATGCAGCAAGTGACCATTACTTTCCACACATTCATGCAGCTCCTTTAATGTTAGGTTGTCTCTTGGCAGCCTAATATGTTTTCTTTTTTTCCATCAATTTTTGACAGATACTCTATTTTTGGAATGTCACTGCTTTCAAATTCCAAAACAGATGTCTTGTTATAAAGGGAATTTTTATGCAAACAGGTCACTTTAAGTTTTAAATCTCAAAAAGCTGCCGTTTTAACCGTGATGCCCAGAATTTTTATACCCACTGTACTAATGTTTCACAGTATTACTGTTTTACTGTATTTTTTATCAAATAAATTCGGACTTGGTGAGCATAAGAGACGTCTTTCACAAATCTTCCAAAAAGTTCAAACAATAATTGGCAGATCCCACACTCTCAGAAAAAGGTACAAAAGCTGACACTGGGGCGGTACCTGTTCCAAATGTACACTTTTGTAACTTTTAGGTACAAAGGCATACCTTTTTAAAAGGTACCATCACAGTGACAGCTTTTGTACCTTTTTTCTGAGAGTGTATGCAGTACAACACCTGGTTGAAGATCCTACAGATGTTCAACTTCAAGATAAAACGCACACCCACACACACATTTTAAAAAACACATAATAAAGGTTTCATAGATCTATGTTTCATTGCAGAAGGCTGTAATAAAAATATATGAATATTTTTTCTCTTTTTTGTGACAGCAATGACTTCCTCATTCCCTCCTAATTCCACCCTCAGCCCATCATCCCCCTCAGAGCTCCACTGCCCTCTTCTGCAAACAATGAGCTCTCACACCTTAAACAAAGACACTGGCGTGAACTTGGGAGTGGTGAGTGTCCACGGTGTGGTATCCACTCTGGGTATCCTGGAAAACGGACTGGTGCTGTGGGTGCTTGGTTTCCGTCTTCATCGCAGGACGGTTGCTGCAGTATGGGTCCTCAATCTGGCGTTGTCGGACTTCCTAACCACGCTAACCTTGCCGCTTTTCACTCATTACCTATTGATGAACCACAGCTGGGAGTTGGGCGGCGCTTTGTGTGCAGCCCAGGCCTCCATTTTTTTCCTCAACATGTTTGTTTCTGCCTTCCTACTGGCTGTGATATCATTGGACCGTTGTTTGATCGTGACCAAGCCGGTTTGGACTCAGAACCATCGTACTGTGTCGGCAGCGTGGAAGATCTGCGGTCTAGGATGGGCTTGGGCGGCGGTTAACGCACTTCCGTATTTCATGTTCCGTTCCGTTGTGGAAAAGAAGGATGGCCGCAAACTCTGCTATCATAATTTTGCACTCTATTCCTCCTCAAACACACTGCACAGAGACTGTAAGGTGCGTCAGGCAGCGACGGCAGTGTCCAAAGTCTTGCTGGCATTTGTCATACCTCTGATTGTCATCGCCATCAGTTACACTTCCATTTTTCTTGAACTGCGAGCTCGCAGAAAGAGGCTTGAGAGTCGACGGCAGGGTGCGAGCAATGGCAAACTGAGATCCTTGAAATTCTTCCGCAGCCTGTCTTCATCAGGCAGAGAAAACAGTATTCGGCTCTCGGGAAGTTTCATGAAGATGGTCGTCTCAGTGATCGCAACCTTTATTCTCTGCTGGGTGCCCTACCACGTCTTCTGCTTGCTGGAGGTGACGGCTCAGTACAAGACAGAGATTGTGGAGCTTGTGGAGGTGTACTTACCTGTGGCGACAACATTCGCCTTCCTGAACTCTGTATTGAACCCAATTATCTATGCTTTTAGCTGTCCAAACTTCTGCGCTCGAATCCGCCAAAGTTTGGGGGCTCTTTTCGAGGGGCTGGTGGAGGAAGCTGGACCCATAGTATGGGTTGCAGAAAGGATGAGGAAGAAAGATTCATTGTTCCCCTCTTCACCCAGCTCTCCCACCCCCACCAGCGTCACTCGTGTCCAGGATCGCATACAGGGCTCCATCAACCTCTTTGGCTTTAAAAACTGCCCAACAAATGAGGGAGAGAGGGAAGACAAAATGTGACTTTATGATGTGGAATATCATATCCTGGAATTGACGACTAATGTTTCTGAGTCTACCAACCAGATGTCATAATCATGGGATGGCCTTATAAGCTTTTATCTTTTCTGCATCTCTTTGCTACACTGGGTTTGATTTAAGCTATAGTCATGCTGGATTACCTCTGAGGTTGTTGTCATTTTGAGAATATTAAAGAGAGTGTGTCCCTGCCACTGGTAAACACAAATGAACTCAAAGCCAAAGCCCCTCAAACACAAAAAGTCAACATGACCCATATTCCTGTTTCTGTTCTCTCGCATTGTTCAGATTACTGACTACATGCATATATAACTCAGCAACAGGGTCTTTATTGGAAAGGGTTTTTTTTCATGCGTTTTCAATGAACCATAGCAATTATTGCACATGCAACTGTGGAGTAGTCCTTAACAGTTTACAGTCGGTAGGCAATTACGGACACAGGTACTTAAAGAGACCTTTCTACTGACTCTCAAAACCCAAGAAATAAGATGCCCATGATCCCTGATCACCTGTGTGAACATGCCATAGTCCTTGCAGTGTCAAAGTGTCAAAATGTAACCATGTTTCCCCCCAGATGTGATGTCCAGTGCCTTAGTGGAAGAGCGGGGTAACATCTCACAGCAAGATAAGATGCACTGCAGTGTTTAAAACAGCTGGTGACCACACAAGATACTCACTGCCACTTTTGTTCGGGGACTCATTTTTCCATTTCTGTTCGTTAAATGCCTGCAAAACATGTTGAGTTTGTGTTTTATGTTAATACAAATATTTGCACACTAAGAAATTTGCTGGAAATAAAAGCATTTGAATGCAATATAGCTAATAGGTAGCCTATACTAATATTACTGCTCATTTTAACCCAGGCCACACATACACAGATAACATTACTAAAAACATTCATTTGCAATCTTATTTGTAATCTGCAATTTCATACAATATACATATTAGCCAAAATGAGACTACATGAAAGCATGAATATTGTCTAAAAGCTTCTTATCAGCATATTTTGTGTTTTGCTCTGAGCTTGTCTTCTTAGAAAGAAAAACACAATATTTAACTAGAATACAGATTAGAAACACAACTTAGAAAACACTAGAATACAAAATCAAAATCTATATGATACAACAGTTTTACCTGTTCCCAATCTGTTCTAATTGTATACAAATTGTTATTACAAATCAGAATAACAACTTAAATGTAAAAAAAAAAACTACTTGAATTTCAGAATTTATTGTATTTGGTATATGATGTTTGGTGGAACACAAAATGAAATGTTTTGAAGAATGTTACTGCAGCTCTTCTCCATACTGTAAAAGTGGATGGTGACCAGAGGCTGACAAACTGTCAGAAATAAACGAAAAATGTGATAAAAACAAGTACATATGATTTTAATGCAACATTTTGTCCTATGAAGCAATATGATTGCGAAAGAACAGGCCATCATTTAAAGGGATTCTGTCATTAATTACTCACCTTCATGTTGTTCCACACTCGTAAGACCTTTGTTCATCTTCAGAACATAAATTAAGATATTTTTGATTAAATCCGAGAGCTTTCAGACCCTGCATAGACAGCAATGCAACTGACATTGTTGACCAAGTTTTATGGCCCAGAAAGGTAGTAAGGACATCGTTAAAATAATCCATGTGACATCAGTGGTTCAACCGTAATATTATAAAGCTACGAGAATACTTTTTTGTGTGCAAAGAAAACAAAAATAACAACTTTATTTAACAATTTCTTCTCTTCTGTGTCAGTCTTCAACGCACATTCACCAGAGTACCCCGACGCATGAAGGATTTGGAACAACATGAGGGTGAATAATTAATGGCAGAATTTTCATAAGTTGATAATCACTTAAAATCTTGCTTGGTGGCTGTGGTTACCATTTACTTTCACTGCATGAACAAGTTTGGATCTTCTACTATAAATAATATGTGTTGCATTCCACAGAATCAAGAAAAAGAAAAATACATATGGTAAAGAAAAAATGTTTGATTTTGATTATTGTGAACTCTCTGCAGCACACAAGTTGCATGAACTTCACAAGGTTGTGTAAAACCTAATGATCATGTTATCCAGGATGATTTTGATGATCCAAAGAGCAGCTTATGTTTCAATGGAAACAAAAACATCTGACTGTCTGTACAAAGAATCTCACATGATCAACGTTATAAATTCGCTTACTTGATAATAGTATACTTTGAAATAGTGCAGAATCTCAAATATTTCTTCCTCAATTCCCATCACTGTCAAAATACAAAATCTATAATAATTATTATTTTAATATGGCTTATTTAATAGATAGTTTTGTAATGTACAAAACTTACACAGTATCTGTATACTCCATGTGCATTGACCCAGTTTTTAATAAGCAGCTGTAGTTAGCCAGGGATCATGTGAGAGGGGGAAAAAATAGAAATTGTTGAACGGATGGAGCACAGAGTGGACAGACGGAACAGTTCCCGTTTTAAGCTGTAAAAGAGTGAGCTCTGTGCTGTAACAGTATGAAACAGATGCTCTTAGTGGTATTAAAACTCCATTTATGCGTCACTAGCAGCTACTCTGAGCACTTTAGGACAAAGGGAATGAGGAACCCAGCTATGGACAGCGGCCAAATCAAGAAGCAGTTTACACCGGAGTGTGCGTGTTCACTGACACATACATGCTTAGGCAAGAACCCACATTTACATATTCTTCCCATTGCTATTAAATATGCTTATTTTTAAATTAAGCTTGTTGAATTGGTCTTAGCAATCAGATTATCAATTGAATACATCTCTAGCATCTCTGTGAATGTGACATAAGTTTCTCCAGATCAGAACAAAATACCATGCAGATCATAGGGATTTGATTTTTTCTTTATTCTCCCTTTTTAATCTTACATAACATTACTGTTGTGTGGGCTGTGCGTGCTAAGTATATCGTGAAATCTTCGCCTATAAACAAAAGCACTGCTGTGGAATGTGAGTCTTACACCTACTTATTTAAGCTGCTGCTCGTCAGAACATCTGGTCTATGATTGAGGTCTGACTTCAGAAGATGCATCCAGAAGGTTGTGTGTTGTTGACGATACTGAACTGCAAATTAAAAATAAAAATAAAAAGATTTTGTATTACAGTAGATTTTTAACATTTGACTAACCAGCATACATACAATTTTCAAAAAATTATTCAAAAAGTGTTTTTAGCAAGAAATTTCAAGTGAAATATGGAAGTTGTGATGAACTTAGATGCAAAAAAAACATCAAAATAACCAACAAAGATAGCAATACAATTAAAAGATAATGGCACTTTTCCCACAAATGACTAATCGTGTAAGAATGTTATTTATTATTATTATATATGTATTATTATTATTATTACTACTACTACTGCTGCCACTACTACTACTAATAAAAACAAACTCTTAGAGTCATCAACAAAAGGTAAGCAACATTTAGAGAAGGTTATTGACTTTATTTCAAATGACCCATATAGATGTGACAATATAAATAAATGGTGTTGGGTGGAAACACAGGATGAAAAATTATAGACAAGAACATGTAAGAGGATTTTGTGAGAGAGCAGGAGACAGAATAAAGGATTAAATCAGATGTAAACCAGGAAAAAGAATGAGAGATTAAACGTTTCTCCTTATCTACAGTCTAATCACACACTGCCGGTGCATCAATCTACTGTCTGATAAGAGAAAATAAATATAGTTGTTGTTGTGGGAATGAAGAGAAATTCATTTTAATTTGCCTTAAACAATTTGCCACAACTGAAAAGGCAAGACTGAGATATAAAATGACACTGAATATGAGTTATACATTTTGGGGGAATCGTTTTTCTTTTGCCTAAAAAAAAAATCAAAAGAATCGTATAGTTTTCTTTTATCACTGTTCATGAACTCACAACATGTCTCACATGTCTGGAAATGGGAAAATATTTGCTATATTTACTTCTATACAGCAAAGGGGGAGGAGACAGAGAACCTACATATGAATGAGTGAGAGAGAACGAGAGCTGGAGGGACAGTATTAGAGAGGAACAGATTGAGAGAGACTGAATGATGAGAATGTGAGCGAGAGAGGGGGGAAGAGAGAGAGAGAAAGGAGGGACGAGTGATGTCCAGAGATGGAAACACTCAATGTCATTTTCAGCAACAGAATCTAAACAGACAGAGTGAGAGGAAGAAAGACACAGCCATAGAAAAGCATTAATGCTCAACAGTCATCACAGAGAAAGATGTCAATGGAAGCAGGCAGCATGGAAACCATTGAGGTTCCTCAAGACAAGATTGTCAAAAAGGTACGTGACCTTTGAGTCTTAGCCTATGAGATGGAGCACAAATGATTGAAAATGTAGTAAGTTTGCCAGATTGACACTTTGTATGTGTAATTAACAATTATGTTAATGAAAAGGCTTGAAGTAAGTCAGAAAGACTGGGGCTGGTTGTCACACTTTTTAGTCCAGTTAATGTTTCTTAGGGTAGGTTTTCTGTACAGGCACATACCTTTTAATTTTGACAATCAAAAAGTTTTTATACACTATTTAACCATTGTTGCATATGGGGTAAATTGTCTCAATGGAACCTGCCATTAATCCTACCATTAAGTTTTCAGCAAAATATAAACTGTAAAACAGTTTTTAAACACAAGACAATTCAAGAAACACTAAAAATATGGCAAACAGAAATTGTAATTAAACATTAAATTATACAATAATAATAAATATTATATATATATATATATATACACACTACCATTCAAAAGTTTGGGGTCCTACGATTTTTTAAAATGTTTTTACAATAAGTCTCTTGTTTATCAAGGCTGCATTAATTTGATTGAAAATACAGTAAAAACAACAACATTTTTAAATAGTATTACAATTTAGAATAACTGTTTTCTATTTGAATATATTTTAAAATATAATTTATTCCTGTGATGCGAAGCTGAATTTTTAGCATCATTCTTCAGTGTCACAGAGCCTTGCGAAATTATTCTAATACGCTGATTTGATGCTCAAGAAATGTTTCTTATTAATATCAATTGAAATATTGTGCTGCAATTTTTTATTTTATTCAATTTTTTAAAAAAATTTTGTGGAAACTGTAATGCTTTGTTTTCAGGATTTATTAATAACAATTTAGCAACAAAAACTTACTGACCCCAAACTATAGTATTGTATAATATAATTTATAATCATTTAAATGGTAGTCTATAATACAATAAATTATAGGAGGGCAGAATTTAAAAAAAAAATGATGTACAACTGTTGTTACAAGTATTTGTGTGACTGTACTTTCCTCAAAATCTAATCGTTATTGATATATAGCCCATGTGACAACTAGTCCTGGTATCCACATTTCATAATTGGAGCTTTAATTAGATCATAAAATGCTCTTCTGCTCCATACTGTAAATGTAGGGGTCCTTCAGGAAGAAGATAGAGAAGCTGAGGAGATGGAGCACCTCTTCAGGCGGCGGCAGCTTCAAACGGCCACCCAAAACCAAAACCCTCAGTCTGAACTCACCCACTGACCCTGACACAGAGCCCCTCAGAGTAGAGACGGAGCGCAGGAAACTCAGACCCATTGTGGCATCCGTCTTTGGTCAGGTATGGGCTGCTGTGTCACACGAGAAGTTATTTATGGTTTTGTGTTGTGCTGAGGTGAACTGTGAGCTCTTGTATTTTCAGTCATTGCCTTGATTTAAACAAATGTTTTGGTTCGCTGAACTCTGCACGACAATGAGCTAATTTACAGGCAGTGAACTTTAAACAGGGGTTTATGCAAAACTTTCTTCATTAAGTGTTTGATGTTACAATTTACACTTGAACTAAAAACGGTGATCGGGTCTGTCATATACTATTTAAAAAAGAGGCGCTGTGATTGCTAATGAAATAGTGCTTATTATTATAGTATACTGTGAAAACTCCAAAAGCGTTTTTTGTGTGATTCTGAATGAGGGTCTCTATTTGAGAATGGGTCACATGGGCATGTGGTACCCTGAAGGATTTATTTGCTCAATTAACTCAAAGACCGCTAGTCAGGATTCTGTAGTGTCTGGGTTATTTGCAGTTTATGAGTTGTGCTCTTTAATGTTTCATGTTAAGTAGGCTACATGATGTTAAAAATAATTTTTTACTACAATGTTACTTATTAGTTGGCATGACACTTGTTCTCCTGGTATGGACCCCTAAGTTATTCAAAAAAGCCTGTTTCAAATGTTGAATGATCAAATATTGGTCAAAAGTTGTCTGATGCCTGCATTGTGCTTAGATTTTTTATGTAATAATTAGGGCTGTCAGTCGATTAAAAATTTTAATCTTATTAACTAGGCCTACAGGGTGCTGCGAATAATTAATCTAATTAATCGCAAACTAAATTTGTCTGTGAAAATACCCCCAATAGATAATTTAAACCTATTATTGTGTTAAATGTTTAGGCTACAATGGCCTAACATAAAGTATGGAACATAAAAGAAGATCATTCGAGAAACATCTCAGTATTTTTTGTTCATGCAGTGAAAGTCACTAGTGGCCAAAACAGCTTAGTTACCAACAGTATTCAAAATACCTTCTTTTATGTTGTGCAAATGAAAGTAAATCTTTCAGGTTTGAAACAACATGACGGTGAGTAAATGATGACAGCATTTTTATTTTTGATTAACTATCCCTTTAATGTTTTTTAGATAAATGAAATGATACTCTAAAGAAGAAACTAAAACTACCAGCAGATGGTGGTAAATGTCTTTATGAGTCGATTCGCTCAAACGGCTGATTCATTCAGGAATTCAGTAAACGGCTCTCTATCGGTGCGTTCAAAACGGGATATATCGCCCTCCGAAGGGCACTTCGGAGTGAAAACAATCATGGCCGCCATATTGAATGGTCGTTCCAAACCGAAGTGCTCAAAACTGGCCGCTTCAAAGGGCCATTCTGAATGAAGGATTTCGAAGGGTACAACTGATGGACACTTCGGGCTCCCATGATCCTTTGCGCAGATTCTTTGCATGATGACGGCGCCCCCGTGTGGGCATGTGATGATGACGTTCAAAGCTCTCACTCCGGAGGGTAAACCCTTTGAAGGGATTAGGGCATAGGGATGAGTCCTTCCGAATGGAACACAGGGTTTAAATGGGCTACTGAATCATTGGTTCACACTATTAGTTTAAAACGCGGATTCATTCAGAAACTAAGCATCGCTGTGTTGCTCGGAGACGCACAACGTTCTGCTGTGATTTTATAGGTAATATTTGCGTTGGTAAAATTGATCAAAACGCACAATATTGTGTTTAAATTTTGAACGATATTAACTTCATATCTACTGAACTGTTGTATAAAATCACATTTGCACTGGTGTTCTTCGTGACAAAAACAGCACTCGTGTGATATGGCTCTAGCTGCTCGTGTGATATTGCTTATCATATGATATAAATATGAGACAAAAACTCATACAACAGGGGCATTTTTTTGCCCCAATATCTTGAATTTTAGGGCATAACTGCATTTATGGAGTTGTTGCCTTGCATCATATTTGTCAACAGTCAACTGTATGAAATGTAAGATGACGTACAGGTCTGGGGGCGGGGCCAGTGCGTTAAATGCGTTCAAATATTTTAATCACGTTATTTTTCATAACTAATTAAGTAAACGCGTTAAACTGACAGCCCTATAATAATAATACACATTGGGAGCTAAAATATTTTAACTGGTCAGGAAATATTAGACTGTCACTGAAAAAAAAAAGGTGTACAATTTTCACTTTTAAACAAGAAATTGTGAAGCAGACAAACTGAATTAGTAGTCTTAAAGTATTACATAACTTTAAAAGTCGTTTTTTTTATGGTAAACATGCCACCATTGTTCATTGCTGAAAAATCTGTATAGAAACACATAATTGTTCCCTTCATATACACTTCCCTCACATTTACTCTTTCCAGTCTGTAGTTTATTCATTCTTAAAACCTTTCATACAGCAGTAATCATAATAATAATTTTCTGACAAACTCTGCTTTCAGAGGATTATGGCTCTGTACTGGAGTAAAAGGTGAAAGAGTATTATGTATTATCTATTATTCACCACACCTCATTCTTTAAAGCTTGCCTTCCCAAACGCATTGGATATGAAACTAGCACAGCTTTCCATTAAATCTCTTTATTTCACTTTTCACTAATTCACTAACCTTCTTCACAAACTTAATATGAAGACCAAATCTATCAACCTTCAAATTCTTTGAACAGGACTGACTTAATAACATTAATAATACTTATTTCAAAACTTAAAAAAACATTACAACTTTAATTTTATTTTATTTATTTTTTTTGCCTTTTAAAAAGCTTTTGAGGTCTCTCAGACCCCAAAAATAACATAAAAGTTAATGAATGATTGTAATTTAAAAGAAGGTAATAACAATACACTAAATGTTATCCTTTGCAATGTGTCAGAATCTAATAACGATATACTGTATAGTTTCATGCTGAACATGCCAAGAAAAACATAAGTCTGAGAAAGGGTAACTCATCTACAATGTAGAGATTGAATCTTAGATATCATATCACTCAATCAAAGAAAAACAAAAACTCTGAGAGAGAAGAAAGGAGGAGTGAAAGGCATGGGAGAAGAGAGTGAGGGATAAAAGAAAAAAGAATAAGAGAGATTGATTGAGAAGGGGAGGATTATATGGGTGAGATTAACGACTCAAGAGATCAGATCTAAAAACTGATCCACTCACAAGAACACTCTTGTGAACACTCCAGCTTTGGCCATCATAATAATAACAGATCACTAGATGTGGGGACAGCCGTACATCCAGCATACCACAAACTAAACACTTAACCCAACGCTTGTCATTTTTGCTACAGAATTTTCCAAACATCTAATTTATGTATGCAACAGTCCATTATCCCAGATGTTGAAATCACAATGTCGGTGTCTTTTTGCTCCATAGTGTTGATTTAAGTACAGGAAATTGTATGTCTTGTTTATTGATTTATATAAAAAAATATTGACTTCTTTTACACAAATTACAACCGTCTCTCACTTATGCTGTCATTTCCACCACTCCAAACTATTTTGCCCGTAATAGTTTGCATAAAAAATATAGGTGGACATCCATGTAGAAGTAGAACCATTTTTGGTTCCTCAAAGAACCTTTTAGTGGACAGTTCTTAAAAATAAAAATCTAAACAACCTAAAGGAAAGAATCTAAAGAACTTTTTGTGCATTGAAAAGTATCTATGGATGTTTAAGATTCTTCATGGAATCATCGATGTCTATGAAGAACCTTATCCTATATCATATGTATAACTGTAAAATAATGCATGTATATTTGCTTCAATTCAGAAGAAGAAAATATCTTAATCAGATCAATGTTAACTGCCCCATCCATTTTTATTTTCCACCAATTCCCTAAACGTTGGTTTCCTGGTCACATGGAAATGCTGCCAAGCAAGGAAAACATCACTTATTGTGTCATTTTTAATCAAGCTGTAGTTTTGTCAAATTAAAAAGTGTGAAAAATGAAAATATTTGTGTGACTGTAGGATACATCACGTGCTGACAGCCACACAAACATTCTGCTTTCGGTTGACATCCTTTTTCATCTCTGCTTCCGTGTCTCTCTGTTGCTTGTCTCTTCTCTTGTGTTTTGGCTGTAATCCATCGACAGCCCACCAATATACAGCAGACAACCCTAATCTTTTCTATAGCCCACACACATATACACATAAACAAGTACAGAAGCTGTTTGAATCAACAGAAACGAGACGCTCTACATTTCACCGTCTGTAGGTCAGTTGTCTGGCTGTCTTACAAAAGAATAATTTAATCCACCAATCAGAGACCAGGTCTCCACTGGTAACCCAATTAGGAGCCGCTCTGTGCAGTGTCGCCGACTGGTTCTTTATTACATGAAAAACAATTACGAGTGAGAATTCTGTGGAACACAAAAGTAGATATTCAGAAGAATGTCTCAGGGTTTTTTTTTCTGACACAATAAAAGTCATTGGGGTCCAGTGTTGTTTTGGACCCCCATTTACTTTCATTGTATGGACAAAAATAGTTCTTTAAAAGATCTTCTCTTGCGTTTTGCAGAAGAAAGAATATGAGGGTAAAATAAAGACCGATTTTCATTTTTGGGTGAACTATCAATTTAAAATGTGCCGTTTTAATGTAAGGTTGTGTTCCAATGGGAAGACACTAATCTGCCTGTGCATGTATGAGTAAATAGGATATACAGAAAGTGGGTGTTAGCTTGTTAAATGTACAATCATGGATGTCTAAGAGTGAGAAATGTGTGCTAAGCAGATAAACCCGTGCTGATTTATTAATGTGAATGTAGAGATGGATTAGTCCACTGATGATCGAAGTCTAAGGTTTAGAGTAAGACACACTCTTTGATGCACCAGTGCTTTAACAGCAAGCGATTGACTCTTTGACTTCAGTGTGGATTACATGCATCCATGTATGCAGATATGCACATAAATGCGTATATGTTTACAGTTGTTGTTTCCAGAGAGATGGAGGGAATGAGAATGGCAGATTGACTGATACTTATAAAAGTCAATAGGCATGCTAAAATATGCTGCCGTTGTTATTGGATGCAAATATTAGTCAGATCATAATTCACAAGCATTTGGTCTTCTCTGCACTAGTAAGGAGAGAACATTTACTGAACTTTTTCCTCAGAGACTGGGGTCTGTGTGTTGTGTGCTAAGCAGATAAACCCGTGCTGATTTATTAATGTGAATGTAGAGATGGATTAGTCCACTGATGATCGAAGTCTAAGGTTTAGAGTAAGACACACTCTTTGATGCACCAGTGCTTTAACAGCAAGCGACTGACTCTTTGACTTCAGTGTGGATTACATGCATCCATGTATGCAGATATGCACATAAATGCGTATATGTTTACAGTTGTTGTTTCCAGAGAGATGGAGGGAATGAGAATGGCAGATTGACTGATACTTATAAAAGTCAATAGGCATGCTAAAATATGCTGCCGTTGTTATTGGATGCAAATATTAGTCAGATCATAATTCACAAGCATTTGGTCTTCTCTGCACTAGTAAGGAGAGAACATTTACTGAACTTTTTCCTCAGAGACTGGGGTCTGTGTGTGCTGTCTGTCTGGGCCGTTGTCAAGGTTGCACAACTGGTAGCATTTGTAAAACCTGCTCTATGGTCTGGCGTAATTATAGAATGCTGAAGTCAAAACCTGGAAGGCTAACTCTGCATGAGTTCCCTATTAGGTTACACTTTATTTTAAGGTGTCCTTGTTACAGTGCAATTATACATTTAAGTACTGAGTAATATTAACTACATATGGTTAGGGTTAGGATGTAGAGATGGATTAGTCCACTGATGATCGAAGTCTAAGGTTTAGAGTAAGACACACTCTTTGATGCACCAGTGCTTTAACAGCAAGCGATTGACTCTTTGACTTCAGTGTGGATTACATGCATCCATGCATGCAGATATGCACATAAATGTATATATGTTTACAGTTGTTGTTTCCAAGAGATGGAGGGAATGAGAATGGCAGATTGACTGATACTTATAAAAGTCAATAGGCATGCTAAAAAATGCTGCCGTTGTTATTGGATGCAAATATTAGTCAGATCATAATTCACAAGCATTTGGTCTTCTCTGCACTAGTAAGGAGAGAACATTTACTGAACTTTTTCCTCAGAGACTGGGGTCTGTGTGTGCTGTCTGTCTGGGCAGGTCACACTTTATTTTAAGGTGTCCTTGTTACAGTGCAATTATACATTTAAGTACTGAGTAATATTAACTACATATGGTTAGGGTTAGGATTAGGGTTACTTGCATGTAATTATGCGTAATTTATTGTTATTATAATAGTACATACATTTAACATTTGTAACAAGGACACCTTAAAATAAAGTGTTACCCATGCTTTTAAATGACTGACTGTATGCAAAAAGTAAAAACATTATAGAGCACATTTAAGAAAACTCAAACTCACATGCATCATGCATAATCATGCTTTTTGCTTAAATTCATTTGTCTTTAAACTTTGATGCAGGAAGGAAGAGTTTTTCAATGATCTTGAAAAATCCATCTTTTAAAAAATAATAAAATATTTGAATCTTAATTGTAAAATTGTATAAAAATACTAGCTGAAATTTTCTTCTTTTTAGCTGAGGTTTGGGTGTGTGTGATTTTGGTTATAATCCTCACCCACAGAATTCAGAAGGAACCTCATAGGATTTACCTATCATTTACAAGATTACATCCCTTCCATTCAATGTTTGTTTGCTAGTCAAAGGTTTGGACATACCCTCTCTTTATTATTACTATGTTCTACATTTTATATAAGCTATTAAAGTTATAACTAAAAATGGAAGTATACGAACTATTGTGTATTTTATATTACTCAAAGTAGCCTCCTTCCTAGATTAATCAAATCAAATATTGCAGTAGGTTTTATTACCATATGTTCATATGGTAATAAAACACATACACAGATAAACTCTTCCTGATATCTTAGTCAACTCTGGCACAGACAAACAGTAGCAGAGTGAAAAAAGTATGCCAAACAAAGGCTAAATGTTTGAAACCTATGGGCACTTTTGGCCCTGTGCACTAAAGGAAAATAAACTCTTTTCACATGTTTGTTTAATTTGTCAAATAACAGTGTACATCAGGGTTCCTCAAATCTTGCCCTGGACGGCCAATGTGCTGCAGAGTTTGGCTCCAACCCTGATCAAACTCACCTACCTATGATTTTCTAATGAACCTGAAGACATTGAATAGCATGCTCAGGTGTGTTTGATTAGGCTTTGAACTAAACTCTGCAGGAAAGTGGATCTTGCGGGTCAGATTTGAGGATCCCTGGTGTACATACATGCATTACAGGGTCAATATTGGGGTCAACGTAATCAGCATTGTTTACGTTCAGTAGACAGCGCACGCATGCTGAACGCAAACAACGCTGATTGCGTTCTGGGGTACTCTCCAAAATGGCGGAAAATGGTAACTTGGGGAGAAGAATTGTTGAATAAATTATGTTATTATTGTTTTCTTTGCGCACAAAAAGTATTCTCGTAGCTTTGTAAAATTACGGTTAAACCACTGATGTCACATGGACTATTTTACCGATGTCCTTGCTACATTTCTGGGCCTTGAACGTGTCAGTTGTGTTGCTGTCTATGGAGGGTCAGAAAGCTCTCAGATTCCATCAAAAATATCTTAATTTGTGTTCCAAAGATGAACGAAGGTCTTATGGGTTTGGAACGACATAAGGGTGAGTAATTAATGACAGAATTTTCATTTTTGGGTGAACTATCCCTTTAAAGCTGTAGGTTTTCATAAATATCAACCCTGCCCTGGGACATAAAAGTGTCAAACGTTTAATTTTTCCAGTCACCACTTTCCAAACTATCATCATCCCTCTCCACATTGTCCCTCATACTCCGGTCCAACTCATCCATTTAAAAATGCTAATAAAATAATTTTAGTTTTAGTTTTGCACATGCACGACATTTGTAATATGTAATATGTATATGTAAACAAAACTAATTTTAAGCATTTACGCCTAAGCCTTTAGATAGAACAAAAGGGCTTTAAGATAATGCATAAATATAAAAAAAAAAGTCCAAACTTTTGTGTGGTAATGTTTTAATTTAATTTAATTTAATTTAATTTAAAATTAATTAATTAATTTTTTCTTTCATCTTAGAATCATCTTATGAAAAATATGAAATTCTGCTTTTTCATCACAGGTCTATCACTTTGTAAACATTACAGAATATCAAAAATGCTTGTTTGGTTCCCTCTAGTGGTTATATAGCCATAATACAGCTGCTGACGGTAGATAGAAAGGAATCTGGAAAAAGCTAAATATATAGCTCTAGCTTTAGTTTATTTTACAGGGTGTTTAAGATCCCTCTTTTATTTAAAAGACATAAAGAAAAAATTAATTATTCATATTTAAATCATTCATACTGAATTGACGCTGCCCTCTTGTGCTAGGGAGATTTAGTAAAGTCTACGTTAACAAATCTAATATCATTAAAATGCCATATTTTGTTGTATTACGAAACAGCCCTACATCTCTATCTGTGTATGCCTACTTTGTCTCCACCTGAAGAACTTTTAAGCACAATTATCTTTTAACTGATCTTAAAATATCTCAGTTGTGTATAAAAAGAGAATGTGAGAGAAAGCCTAGCATGGAATAAAGAGATTACATTGTAATATTGCATGAATGTGGGTTTGAACACAGTAATACCTTGATCTGGACCAAAAAATCATCTTACTTGTTAACATGTTTTGCGCTCACCTGCATGTTTAAACCCATCTAATCTTATAGACAAACATAATTTAATTTCCACCAGTGTTATTGATGTTAATCATAACACTGTAAAGTAATTCTGTAAGCCACTGTCAAATGTTTTTTCTCCCTCTAATACCAAGAATTAGATCTTTGCCCAGAATATTATATTTTGGGAGTTATGAGTAGATTAGAGCAAAACAAACAACCATGATGATGGGTCCGGGGATAGCTGTCATTCAGATATTTATTTGTTTGTTTGTTTGTTTGTTTATAACAGTCATTCACCTAAAGGAAAATAGATCATATAGTAGGCTAATATAGTAAATATAGTAATATTTTATAATATAGTACAATATAGTAACATATACTGTATAGTAACATGCATTGCTATGTATAGTACTGTATAACATAACATATAGTAACTAATAAGCTATATAACAATATTTCCCTGTGTATACACTTTTTTCCTGTTTTCTACACTGACATTTATTATAAGTGCTGATTTGGCTTCATCTACTGATCCATCTATCCTCTCATCTGACCCTTTTGACCTCTGATCCCTGACACTGCAGCTCATCACCCTTCTAAAAACCATCTGATGGCTGTCTACCTGCGCTCTACAATCTTTCTACAATCCTACATTCCCTTATCAGCACTGCCAGCTGCGTTGCACTCACCATGTAATCTGGAATGTTGTGGATTATGCAGACCTTTCCCACCCCTTTGCTCTCTCTCTCTCTCTCCATTTCTCTCCTCATCCCTCCATCCTATTTTGTACCGTGCCAGTCACTTGCAGTAGAACAAGTGCGATTAGAGTCTGTCACAAGGCAAAATGAGGATGTGAGAGAACATGGAAAAAGAAAGAAGGGGGAAGAAAAAACGTGCAGAGAGAGAAAACAGACAACAGATGCAAGGTCCGAGAGCATCAGGATTAGAGTGCTCAGAAAACCCTGGAAATGCTGTTTCTGGCTGAAGGAATAGGTCTCACTGCTCCCTGAAGCATGCCGTGACTGTTTTTGGTGGTATTAGCATCACTACCCATCACCTCTTGTTTAAGCAGCTCCGCCCCCTCTTGGGATATTCTGATGACAGGGATGGTGTGTAGCAAAGTTTACATAATAATCTGAGGACAGGAACCAAGAGTGAGTGATAAAGAGGGAGGGGAGGGACAGAGATGACAAGAAAGAGTTGAAGCAGTGACAATTAGAGAAATACAAATGATGGGAGCGAAGCCATCTAAAAGAAGCAGCATGAAGAAGGTAAGAACTATATTAGTTTTTAAAAAATACTATTTTATAAATTGTAGATTAGTGAGACTGATTTAGAAAATTACTTGAAACTATTCATACTTACTTGGCCTTTTGCAAAAAGTATTATGGTGCGATAAATTAATCTGTTGAAATGAAGTGTGTGAATTAAGTTGCAATATTTGTAATGTACAAACTTAAAGGAACATTTCACCACTTCAGAAGTTTGGGGTTTTTAACAAGAAGTCTCTTATGCTGATGAGGACTGCATTCATTTGATCAAAAATACAGTAAAACTATTATTTGCAAATACTACTATAATTTAAGATAACTTTGTTTTGCTTTAGCTTATTTTAAAATAATTACAATGTATTCCTGTGATGGCCAAGCTGAATTTTAACCAGTCATTACCACAGTTTTCACTGTCACATGATACTTCAGAAATCATTCTGATATGCTGAATATGCTGAATGTTTTTTTTATTATTATCTATGCTATAAAGAGTTGTACTGCTTAATATTTTTGTGTAAACAGGCATATAATACTTTTTCCAGTATTCTTTAAAAGTTCAAAAGTACAACATTTATTTAAAATAGAATTTTGGGAAATACTGGAAACATTATAAATGTATTTACTTGTAGTTTTTTTTTTGTTGTTGTCAAATTAATGCATTCTTGCTGAAGAAAATTATTAATTACTTAAAACTTAATTATTTACTAATTACAACCCTTACTGACCCCAACCCTTTGAATAGTACTATATATAATGATAAATTATGAATATCTTCACATTCATGTCATTCCAAACATGACTATACATAATATTTATAGAAGAATGTCCAAGCTGCTCTATCACAATAAAACTGAATGGTAACGATGGCTTTTGAGCAGGATTTTTAAGATTTCCAGTAATCAAATTTCACTCTTTACTTCACACAAAGCAATCATATGGCTTCAGAAGATTTGTAATATAGTGCACTTTTGTGATGCTTTTATGGTGCTTTTTTAAAGCTTGTCAGTCCCTGGTCCCCATCCACTTTTAATATATGGAAGAGAGCAGGTCAGACATTCTGCTAAACATCTCCTTTCGTGTTCCACAGAACTGTTTTTTTTTTTTGAGAACTGATTTGGTTCCCAGGAAATTTTTAAAAAAATATTTGTAATTTATAGTATAAACATCGGCACCACATACAGCAGCATTAGACCTTGTCAGACTACGATTTTGTCTGGTGCATAACAAAATGGTTCCTTGCAAAGGGGGTCCCGCCCCTGGAAGGCAGTGGACTGCCATTGGCATCCGCCGTTGTTCGAGGCAGCGGTGATGCGGCAGCTGAGGATGAGGATGATGAAGAGTTGGGGCAGCAGTTTGAGGAGCCGATATGTGCTTTGGTTCAGAACTGTACCATGCTACACAACATCGTGGGCCCGGCCTGCATCTTTCTCCGACAAAGCTTCGCTCAGGCTCAGCTCGTATGTACACACACACTTACAAACACACCTTTTTTAGACAATGCATGGTGTGGACACAGAACATCGGTGTCAGAATTTCCATCAGGGAATCAGATGATCATTTTCTGTCTTATCCATCTTCAGTCAAATCCTCCCTTGAGCCCCCATTACTTTCATAATGACCCATCATCTCCCATTCCTGTGACTGGAGGATGCTGTGCCGCATTGTCCTTTGTGAGTCAATACCAGGTCATTTTTATGTTGCCAAGTCCTTCATGCAGATTTGTGACGATGCTTAAATTTAAATGCACTAAAAAGTAACAATTCACATTAAAGTGTTCATAATAGACATGAATGCACAACCTACCATGAATGCATTTCTACAACCTAATTATTCTCATTCTATTAAGTTCCTGTAGATCCTAGAGTACCGATCGACGTGACTGAGACAGTGTAATATCCTTCTGCTGTCAATTGTGGTTTATATATGCCATTAGTATAATGTTCTTTTTTACTCATGGGAGAATCTTGGTAAAAAACCTCTTATGTCTCTGCAGGACAAAAAAAGACAATCATTGTGCATGTTTTTTTCAAAGAGGTGAAGATTTTTCACCTACCATTGGCAGTATAATCAGATCCTTATGTTAGTCTGGTGAAAACTACAAAGAGAAAAAGTGTACAAGTGTGTAGTTTCATAGTAGCTTAATGTTTCATATCAATGTCTACATCTGTCTGATAATCCCAGAATCATTTTTTTGTGTGGATAGAAAAGTAGGGTGTAAGCTGCAGAAATTGCTGCAAAGACAAAACAGATGGAAAATTTCCCTGAAATTGTTTGTGACATATTTATTTATTTATCTAAAGCCTTTTTCACCAAATAATATCACTCTATTTTTATCTGCTCAGTAGTGCAGAACTTATTGAGGCTCCAGGGTGCATGTTGAACAGACTACGTAAAAACTATATATTGTATATTGTATGGGCGAATACACTTGATTGTCACAAAAAAAAAGATATGTGAACTCCATTTGACTCCATTTGTTGCCTGGCAACCTGGACCCTTGTAATCTGTTCACCATAGTGACCTTATCCTACTGCTGTTTGCATCATGTTTGCCAATTCATGGTAGTAATCAGCCTAAATCCTCCCCAGCTGTGTGAATATGTTCTGACTGGCCACTGCCAAAGCACAGGCTCAGTCAATCAGATCAAAATCCAAATCACTCTACCATTTGTTATTATCTTACTTATGTAATGTATAAATGTTGATTCATTTGAGATGTCATTGCTCTGCTTGTTCTTTTTTACTTGGAGTTATGCTGATAACGTTTTAATGGCAGAGTTTTTGCATTTCCACGAACATGAATATCTGACAACACGCAATCCCATGTGTGTGCTTTTCTATCCTTAGATAACTTACAGTATAATCCATAATATCATAACACTGTGATTCTCAGTCAGTTTTGCTTCAGGACCTCAGTATTATTAAGTAAAATATTAAATCCATAAGTCCTTAATTACTGTATTCTAAGTTCATTAAAGGAATAGTTCACCCAAAAATGAAAATTTGCTGAAAATGTACTCATCTTCAAACCATCCAAGATGTAGATGAGTTTGTTTCATCATCTGAACAGATTTGGAGAAATTGATCATTACATCATTTGCTCACCAAAGGATCCTCTGCAGTGAATGGGTGCCGTCAGAATGAGAGTCCAAACAGCTGATAAAAAACATCACAATAATGCACGTTCACACAATTCACATCCATCAATTAACATCTTGTGAAGTGAAAAGCTGGGTATTTGTATTTGCATATTTCTCCCCTGACGAGATGACTTTTTCACTGGGGAAAGCAATATTATGGATAAAGGACTCATAATTTAGCCAGAAGCAAAAGTTTGAAGTCAAAAACATCTTAATGGATTTTTTTTTAAATACAAACACACAGCTTTTCACAAGACATTAATTGATTGATGGAGTTGTGTGGATTACTTGTGGATTATTGTGATGTTTTTATCAACTGATTGGAGCAAGTGATGCCAAATATTTCCAAATCTCTTCAGATGAAGAAACAAACTCATCTAAATCTTGGATGGCCTGAGTCTAAGTCCATTTTTGGCTAATTTTAATTTTTGAGTGAACTATTCCTGTACATTTGTTAGTATGTTGTGCAGTATGTGTTGTACTGTAGGTGAAACAGTGATAAACCCCACAACAGGGTTTATAAATACATTTTGTGGATGATTCTGTGGAATTTTTTTGGGAGAACATGCCCATGGCATATGTACCATACCAAATATGGTCTGTATCTGCTGAATCTTCCCTGGAAAGAAGAAGATACATGCATTAGTGCTATGTGTGGTTCAAAGCACATTTTACGTGCAGGCACTTCTTTTGTTTTCACTTGTGCTGACCAGTGATCTGAGCCTCATGTGTTTCATTCATCCACCCGCATGTTCATGCAGCGGTGTGCAGATGGTCGACCCCAGCAACACTGACTGACAGGTGTGCGTGAGGCACGCTGGTACAATGTACTTTGAGTGACAGTTCAACAAGCACAGTCTGAATGCAAAGCAGATTACAGGAAAGATTATAATACAGGGTTCCCACACTTTCTAACCAATTTTTCTATGATTTTTCCGCATAATTTATAATGATTGGATGACTAAACCGTTAAAACATTTATGTAATTGAATTATTTTGATTCTTTATATTTTGTTATGATTATACTATTTTTAATTATTTATTTGTATTAATTATTTATTATAATTTTCATTATTATGCATGTTTTTTTGTGTGTGTTTTGTATGTATGTGCCTGGCTACGTATCTGTGTGTTTGTCCTAATAGTTTGTCTCTGTATGTCTCTTTGAAATCTGTACTCACTGCAGGACAGAGATCTACGGCCAGAGGAAATTGAAGGTACAGAGATATCCAACATCACTGATATGCTTTATAATATCATTAAGAGCATTAAACTCTCCCACCATCCAAAGTAATATGATTCCTTCCCTGATTGACTTCTCTCCCTCCATCAACATGGAATATCTTGCCATTACCTCTCTCAATTTTAAACAAATCTACCTTCAGTCTCCTCTAAATCCCTTGATAAGATACATCTAATTTATTAATTCCACCAAATTATTTTTCTTTCTTCTGTGGAACACAAAAGGAGAAATTCAAAGAATGTTTCATAGCTCTTATTCACATTTCGCTATATTCAAAAAATATAATTAATGGCTGTGATTTAATCTGAATTCAAGTTCTTGACACAGTACTATTGTATGGCTTCAGAAGACATATGGACCACTTATATGATACTTTTGTACAGTATTTTTTTAGCTTGACAGATCCTGCTCGTTTCATAATTTAATTGTTTCCTTTTGTGTTCTACGGAGGAAGAAAAAAGCATTAGCTATTGCTTTGCAATTGCATAAGTGTGAGTAGTTTTGAATGAACTACTCCTCCAACAAATGATATGAGTGATCACCGTACCTTTATCCTTAAAAATCCTCTTACTGGACAGATTACACATTAATGTCAACAAACTAAGGAAGATGCTCTCTCTCATTATTTCTCTGCCTTCAGAGTTGAAAGAAGCCTTCCAAGAATTTGACAAAGACAAGGATGGCTTCATTAGCTGTAAGGATCTGGGCGAGTGCATGAGGACGATGGGCTACATGCCCACAGAAATGGAGCTGATTGAACTCAGTCAGCAGATCTGTGAGTGGCAACCTTGTTATCATTGCACTTCCTTATCTCAGTTGGCAGCATATATATTTGGGGTGTATTCATGATACTTCTTACATGATTGTATGTTTGTTCACTAGGTGGTGGTAGAGTGGATTTTGAGGACTTTGTAGACCTGATGGGCCCAAAGATGCTGGCTGAGACAGCAGACATGATCGGAGTGAAAGAACTGAGAGATGCTTTTAGAGAGGTTGGTGTTCCATGCTACTGACAGGTGTACAGTATTCCCAAGTTTTCTGAAGTCACGCCCCTTTTAATTGATCTTTTTGTCTCAGTTTGACTCCGATGGTGATGGTCAGATCAGTCTGGCTGAACTGAGGGAAGCCATGAAGAAGCTGATGGGAGAGCAGCTCAACCACAGAGAGATTGATGAGATCCTCAGGGATGTTGACCTCAATGGAGATGGGCAGGTTGACTTTGAAGGTTAGAAATATAATTGTGCTCCACAGGTTCTTTCATTTTGATTCTTGCATGTGCATTTGGGAAAACCATTATTTCTGTCAGGACCACTATCGTCAAAGATGATTGACAATTAGCATACAGTTTGGATTGGCGGTATGGTTCTGTTCTGGGCAAGAACTCCCTGCGCATCCATGCAGCCTAGCATGGATGAGAGCAGGGAGTGCAGCGATAACCCCCCCAGGGTAAACAGAACAGAACCAACATAAATGTATTGCAGATATCGTTAAAGTTCAATAATGTTATGTACACGGTGCCTTGCTCAAGGGCACCTCAGTCGTGGTATTGAAGGTGGGAGAGAGCGCTGTACCTTTGGATTACGAGTCCGACTCTCTAACCATTAGGCCACGACTTCCCCCAGTGAAGTTCTTAGCAATGCATATTACTAATCAAAAATTAAGTTTTAATATATTTACAGTAGGAAATTTACAAAATATTTTCATGGAACATGATCTTTACTTAATATCCTAATGATTTTTGGCATAAAAGAAAAATCAATGATTTTGACCCATACAATGTATTTTTGGCTATTGCTACAAACATACCCCAGCGACTTAGGACTGGTTTTGTGGTCTAGGGTCACATATACAAGCGCTGGCCAATTTATTAGGTGCACCTGTTCAACTGTTTGTTAATGCAAATTTCTAATCAGCCAATCACATAGCAGCAACTAAGTGCATTTAGGGATGTATGGTGCGTTCAAGTCATGTCGGATAGATCGTATTTACGAGTTGAACGCACATGAATGCCACCACAAAGTCATTATTACGAGTGGGAAACTCGTAAATTTTCTTTAAGCCCCGAGTTTCCGAGTTGGGGGCGTGTCAATGAGAAACATGGCGGAATCGATGGATGCAATGTCTGTAGTTGACGGTAAATTTTTTTTTAACTTGATAGTTTAGTTGTCCTATAAACTTAAATTAGTCATGTTCTTTTTACGCAGCTAGTTAATGAAATCCAAATAAAAAAATGCTATCATTTTTGCACCTATAGGTGAAAAATCTTTTGATTTGCCATGTTGCATTTAGCTAACAACTTTTTTTAATCTCTGTATTTTAGCATTTGTTGATGCTGAAAATCAGTTATACTGGGATCCTGGTCTAAAAAAAATATTAAAAACGCAAAACCCACCTGATGCGAATTCTTTGCTCTTCGTTTTCTATAAGCAGAGTTAACAGACCCTGTTGCATTTTCTTGTAATTTATTAAAAGAAGGTACACCGCCATCTTGTGCCGACTAAACTGACTTGAACGCACCTGACGTCGTAATTACGACTTGTCAACTCGTAAGTACGAACGTCCCAGGAGGACTTGAACGCAGCAGTAGACATGGGTTGCATTTCCCAAAAGCATCGTAAGCTTAAGTTGATCGTAGCTCCATTGGTTTCAATGGGTCTACAATGTACTTAAGCTTATGATGCTTTTAGGAAATGCAGCCATGGTCAAGATGATCTGCTAAAGTTCAAACCGAGCATCAGAATGGGGAAGAAAGGTAATTTAAGTGACTTTGATCGTGGCATGGTTGGTGGTGCCAAACGGGCTGGTCCGAGTATTTCAGAAACTTCTGATCTACTGGGATATTCATGCACAACCAACTCTAGGGCTTACAGAGAATGGTCAGGAAAAGACAAAATATCTATTCAGTGGCAGTTCTGCCAGTGAAAATGCCTTGTTGATGCCAGAGGTCAGAGGAGAATGGCCAGACTGGTTCGAACTGACAGAAAAGCAACAGCATCTCATAACCATTCGTTACAACTGAAGTATGCAGAAGAGCATCTCTAATCACATAACACGTTGAACCTTGAAGCAAATGGGCTACAGCAGCAGAAGACCACACTGTGTGCCACTCCTGTCAGCTAAGAACAGGAAACAGAGGCTACAGTTCGCACAGGCTCACCAAGATCGAACAATAGCAGAATGGAAAAAGGTTGCCTGGTCTGATGAGTCTTGATTTCTGCTTAGACATTCAGATGGTAGGGTTAGAATTTGGCATAAACCACATGAAAGCATGGATTCATCTCATCTTGTATGAACGGTTCAGGTTGGTGGTGGTGGTGCTGGTGTAATGGTGTGGGGGATATTTTCTTGGCATACTTTTGCCACAGCCAACCTCAGTATTGTTGCTGACCATGTCCTTCCCTTTATGACTAGATACTTCCAGCAATATAACATGCCACACTCTTTAAAAAAATAAAATAAAAAAAAGGTGCTTCAAAAGGTTCAAGTGATGCCATAGAAGAACCATTTTTGGTTCCACAACGAACCATTCAGTCAAAGGTTCTTTAAAGAACCATCTCTTTTATACCTTTTTGTAATCTGAAGAACCTTCTTTCGCCACAAAGAACCTTTTGTGAAACAGAAAGGTTCTTCAGATGTTAAAGGTTCTTTATGGAACCATTTAGACAAAAAGGTTCTTCTATGGCATCGTGAAGCACCTTTATTTTTAAGAGTGCAGGTCACATATACACATGTATATATGCCTATTTATAAAGAATGGCTTGTTGTATTCCTCATTTGTAAGCAACTTTTGATAAAATTGTCTGATATATATGTCTCTATAACCTATTTTTTTCACCTTATGCTCCACAGAGTTTGTCCGAATGATGTCTCGCTAACTTAGAAGACTCATGAAAAAGGGAGAGAACAACCAGCTTGCCAACTCCTAATGTGAAGAATGAAATACTATGCGTCTGCTTTAATTAACTACCTTATGTAATTATTTAATCCATACTCTTTCTTCATACAGGGACCTTTATTTCACACATTTGCTTGTTTTTATGACAAAGAGGAAAAGTGTGTTTCTTATATAGTTTATTTCAACATTTTGGTCTGAAATAAAAAATAATAATAATTAAGGAGTTAATTAAGGAATTTTCCATGTTTCCACAATATGTTCAGAATTGTTAGGATGCATAGCTGTAGCACACATTATTCATAAAACATGCTATAAACCCTGAATGGGCATTAATTAATAACTACTGAAAACTGTATATGAGATGTAAATGGTCATTGTGGACTTAAACTGCAGTGCCAGATATAAATCAGTATTATGTGTGTTTTGGAAGATAAACCACTGGTTAATGGGTCTAGAGTTGCTGTGTGATGCTTTTAGGACTGTTAATGCTTTTCCTGTGGGAACAGGATATTAACATGCAAAACTGGATATCATACAACTCCAGAAGAGTCTGGAGATCAATTGTAAAGATCACTATGTTTCTGACACCCATGTGATCTCCCCTTGCTCCTTAATCATTATGTTTAAACAAATGTTTTTATCTAAATATCTGTTCTTGCCAACAGTGAACTATTTAAAAAAAACTTTTTTTATTGTTATTTCTGTACTCATAAAGATTGTAAATATTCAATAACCAATTAAATTAAATGGAATTAATTTAATAGCTGATTGTTAACTCTTATTTTCAAGTAATTAAATCTCTAAAATACAATGGTGGTAAAACGTTGCTTTTGAATATACAAGAATCTAAATGCTTATTAATGTTCCCTTTGTCAGTTACAAAAGCTAAGGCTTAGATAGGTTTGCATAATCATATGCATTAATCAAGTATGTCTATAGATTTAAATTAATACATTGATGTTTCCTGTATGGAGGCTTCTAAAATACTTTGTGAATTCTCTCGCTGTTTTGCCAGCTCTCTGCAGTGAAGAAACACATAGACAGGATGAATGAAGGCCAGCAGAGTCAGGACAGTCAAGATGATGTTCACCTACAGAAACACAGTAGAATTTACTAATTACAGTAAAAGCTGTGAAAAACAAATGAATGATTATGGTCAATTTACACACAAGGAATTAAAACTAACGGAATATTTAATCAAATGCTACTGAAATTTGATATGGAGAAATCATTTATATGGTTTTTACGTTTGATGTATTTATATAGTTTTAGTAACCATATAATCTTGTTGCAGGTATAGTATGGAAGAACATTTCTGCCACATATCTAATAATTTTTGATTAGAACTAACTCCACAGCATCTTTGACTTAAACCAAATTCATTCTTTGGACATAAAGAGTCTTAATTATGACATAATTAGTCAAAATTATGAGATATTAAGTTGTAATTATGAGATAAAAGATGAGATTAAGAGATAAAAGTCATAAATGTGACATAAGAGTCAAAACTGAGGCAAAAAGCATTCTGATAATAATTATGTCAGAAAAACTGCCGTTTTATATCAATTTTTATCACATCATTTCAGCTTTTTGACTTGGCAGAAATGGGCTTCCATAGGAATCAACATCTAGCAACCCCAAAAAGTATTGAAACCTCAAATGGACACACTTAAAATATATGAATTTAATTAAATTAGATAACAAAATATCAAATCAAGTTCAATCGGCAAAGAAATAATGCTAGACCTTTTCTCAGAACTAACTTTACATTAACTAAATACTTGTTCTACTAACATTTGTGAACTAGAAAGTGTCGATACTTTTTGTATCTCACTATATTGTTTAATCACTTAAAACCTCTTTTTGTAAAAATGTCCTTGCTTTAAAAGTGTGCTTGTACTATATTTATTTAAAATAAATGTCACTTGGTTTGATTTTTTGTGATATAATTCAATGACTTTCATACAAGTGTACACAAACTTTTGGGGCCACTGTATGTACAGTATATGAGCTCTTTGTAGTTGAAACAGTGGTGTGGGAATCATAGATTTACACAGAAGGGGTCTCCTCCAAGAACTTTGTTGAGGGCGAAGCAGGGATACTGCAGCAATGATACCACAGCTGATAGAGACATCACTAGACCATACATCTTTCCAAAATGACGGGCAGGAAACCTGTAGGAATCTACATTTAGAATCATTGCACTCACTTATGTAAAGATTCCAGTCTAGTGACAATCGAGATACTTATATCACCCGATTTACTTACGCTATGCTGATGAATGCAGCATTCCCTCCGTACAGAAAAGAGCGATTAAGGACCTGAAGGATGAATGTGACGTACTGGAGAGGGAGGAACGGAATGCTTGCACAAATGGAGAACAACAGGCACTGCAGAGAGGTGAGGAGGAGAGACAGAATGGATGAGCACAGGTCTGCTTCCCGTTCTGACACACCTACAAAAAAATACAGGGTGGGAATGAAAAAGAAAAATGGTAAAGAAAACGTACTCTGTTACTAACGTAACCTCGATTCCCTGAGATACGGGGAAAAAGGCTTCTCCGATCACTGAAGCCTTTTTCAATAACGCAGTGTAACTGCACAACCATTGGTTCGTGCAGTGAAATAAAAACGAACCAATGGCTCGGCAGCAGAGCTGCACAAGCCTATGGCGATGAAGCCTGCCAGAATGGGTGGGGCCATCTGGTTATATAAGCAGGCGTTTCACCATAGGATCCTCAGGTAAATTCGACTGAAGCGACAACACTGAGTCGTGCAGCATCATAGCGCGGCTAACAACGCAGTACTCGTTCCCGTATCTCAGGGAACCGAGGTTATGTTAGTAACCGAGTAAATTGTGGCTAGGTGTTGGATTGGTTCACCCTGATGTGTGGGTCACCGTGAGAGGACTTGGCACTCGTGATAAGTGGAAGAGGAAATTTGCTCTCTTTTTGAAAATGTTTGTGTTTTATTTTTCTCGCTATAACAGCGACTATTTGTGTGGGCACTTTTTGAATGGGCCCAGTGCTCACAACAGTATTTATGACCAACATACTGCCGTCGGCACCCGGAACAGAACAGGGTGCTTAGAGGCATAATAGAAGCTGCTTGGGGGGTGGTCTGGCGATGGCGAGATTTGCTTCCTCTTCCGGTCCAGTGGATCAGGACGACGCCTGAGGTGCAGGATCCAGCGTTAGCTTGGGCCGGGGTCCTTGCCGCTTCGCAAACGGATAGCGTCTGGCCGAGTGGGAGCGCTGTCGAGGCTCAGGCTTCTGAGTAGGCTGAGCGGGAGACGGCACAGGTTTTGCTGGCTGCTGAGTTGGTGCAGGTCTGGGCCGACTGGTAGCAGTTGCAGAGCTGGAGCGCTTAGGCAAGAAGTGTCGCATTGCCTGGGATGACTTCTGTGCGGCGGTAAAGCGCTCTGAAAATCCCTCAATGGCGGGTCCAAATAGCCCCGTAGGGGAGACCGGGGAGTCAAGGAAAGGGACCTTGTCAGCCTCTTTGATCTACATCAAAGGGTTTAGCCATAAGTGGCGCTCCAGCACCACTAAACTGGCCATTGACCTGCCGATGGCCTGCGCTGTCATCTTTGTGGCTCACAGGGCCAGGTCTGTTGCACTGCGCAGCTCCTTGAAAGCTGCGGGGTCAGGTCTTGACTCATCCATGCATTGAAGGAGTTTGGTCTGAAAGTCCTGGAGCACAGCCCGTCCAATGAGTCTGCTCGTCCAGCGCGGGCAGACGTTGTCCTACACGGCTTGGAGGGGTGAACGACCTTCGCTTTCCATCTGATGGCAGTGGGCGGGCAAAGGTGCGCAGCCACTGACTCATCCAGAGGAGGCAGCCTCTCATAGCCCTTCTCTTCAGTGCCGTCGACGAGGGTGAGGGTGGATGATGCGGACATACGAAGGCGAGCCGAGTAGGGAGCGTGCCACAATTTTGTAAGCTTGTCGTGGACCTCCAGGAAGAAAGGAGAGGCTCGCTGACAAGGGGCCTGATGGCACCCCGGCAGGAACCATTCATCCAGACGGCTACTAGTGGGCCCCTCCGGCGCAGACCACTCCAAACCCAGCTCCTCAACCGCCTTGATAGTTCGGAATAGTTCGGCGTCCATCCCTAGTTTGGTGTCGCTAGGATCCGCAGACGTCAAAGGGGCATGGTCGACCATCAAGCTCGACAAATCCTCCACGTCTGATGATGCTAGAGACATGCTGTCATCTAACAGATCGTCCTTGATTCTGCCAAACGAGACCATGTCGCTTCTAGAGCCGAGGGACTGGTCTGGGTGCGCGAAGAGGATGGGAGAGTCATCTCTGCAAGGTGAGAGCGAGGCACGCAGGGTCTGGGCCGGGGTGAGTTCGCTCGTAGCCGGGCGTTGAGTCCCTCTGCCCTGCTGTTTTTCCTCACAGGTCCCTGGGAGGAAGAAAACGGGAGGGTGCGAGGGGCGGAGTCACTCTCTGAAAAGAAAGCGATTCGAGCACGCAGAGAGGTGACACTCATGTTCTCGCAGTGAGAACACACTCCATCTCAGTCAAAGCGGCTTCTGCGTGACACTTGCCCAGACAGGAAACGCACTCTGAATGGCCATCATCAGCATGCAGCGAAGTCCTGCACAAGCTGCAATGACGGCGCGGCATTTGCAACAACGCCGTGAATTTGCTCTTTTGAGAAATTTGGCTCCGCTGCCGAGCCATTGGTTCATTTTTATTTCACTGCATGAACCAATGGCCGTGCAGTTACAGTGTGTGATTGAAAAAGGCTTCAGTGATCAGAGAAAAAGGAGTTTTCCCCATAAGGGTCTAGCGACGCAGTAGGAGTGAAGTATCGAAAGGGAACAGACCTTCACATTTCTCTTTCAACTGACCTGGATCTAGGGGTTTTCTTTTGTGTCTGTCCATTAGCAGTCCATTCCAGGGAGCACAGAGAACTCCACAGAACTGGGTGAAAGCAAACGCATTGGTGTACTCACTCACTGAGAATGAAAAAGAGATAAAAAAGTCTCAGTCAAACCCTATAACCTCTGCTACTATCACAGTAAGGCATTTGAAAATGATCCTATGGGTGTTGCCAGTCAGAATTGCATTGACAAGTAAAAATCCAATTCCATTCCTGAATTTTGACTGGTATAGCAAAGAGGATGCAGAGCTGTAGATAGATTTTTTATTATTTATTTAAGGGACTAGAATTAAAATGGAATTAAATTCATGTTGTAAGTGTAGTTTTTAACAAAAAAAATTCTGTCAGTTCAAATTATCCATAAAAATTATCCTACACGCAACATATGGAATATTTCCAGAAATATATTATTATATTAATAATCAATTTTTAAAATGTCACTAACATAATTTTTTATTGTCATTTATTTTGTATTTTAATTTTAATTTCTTGTATTTTTTGAATATATAATTTATAAATATTTAATATAATAATTTACATCAATTAAGAATGCTTTAATTTAACGCAAAGTCTAATGTGTGATTGTGTTAAATGCCTTTGAATTCAGTAAATTCCTCCTCTTGACATTCCAAATTTCTTTTGCTCAGTAAAAATTACCAATGAAAATGATCATACACACACCATAGGGTATATAGAAGTATAATATTATATTAATAATCAGTTGTGGAAATGTTATTAATATATTTTTTTATTTAACTGATCTACATTTAATATATTAATTATATAATTTAAATCTATCTATACATATACAATATATTTAATATATTAATATATATTAGTTTATGGGCCATATAGTGCAAAATCTCTTCATTACCCAGAGTGCTTTAAATCAAGTCTAATGTGTGATAGTGTTGAATGTCTTTGAATTAAGTAAATTCCTCCTCCTGTAATTCAAATTCCAGTTGATTTTATGAACTGAGAAACTCCTAACATAAACAAAGATTTCACAGAATTCACTTAAATGCATCATAGTAGTGATAAAAATGTGTTTACCAATGTCTGGGTCTTGGTTGGCCAGTCTGTTGAGCATTGGATTCAGAGTTCCAATGAAGAAATAATGCCGCAGCTGCATGACTGACAGCCATATGAGGTGCCACAGGAAGAACCAGGACAGAACACAGCTCCTAAAACTGTCTATAGGAAAAAAAATTAAAAGAGTCAGTTTATTTGAACCATTCATTGAAAATAAATGTTTCCATAACCATGCAGTGTATACCAAAGTAAGAGCTATGCTGGCCAAGCAGCACCTTTCTCAGAGTTGTCTGTTAGTTGTAGTGTGTCAGTCTCCAGTGGCTCATCAGTTACACCTCTGCCTCTGTCTGAACTTGGGTCTTGCTCTGCCTCATACTGTTCAACGTTGTAGCTATGTGATCTAGCACAGCTCATCCTGTAAATAAGGATTTGCATTTGAATTAATATGGATAAGAGCATGAATTATGTACTATATACGTAGTTAAAGCTATATCAGATTTACTACATACTAAATATAGAGTATATATTAGGGCTGCAAAACGATTACTCGTGATTAATCGCATTCAAAATAAAAGCTTTTGTCTATATACTGTGTGTACTGTGTATATTAATTATGTATATATAAATACACAGGCATATATGTATATATTTCAACAAATATATATATATATTGTGACGAGCGTCCCAAAGCTGCATCAGCGTCGCCCTGGAAACGAGTGAGGAGCACCTGGCCATCCTCATCACAGGCTGATCGGTCACAGCTGCAGCTCACATAAGCCACGCAAGCCCTGCCATCTGGGAGATTCCTCCATGAGACTGAGCACTAACTCGCCCTCTCATTTCTCCCACAGACAGCAGCGTGTGACCGACCAGCCCCACAGGAGCACTGCACGGACCCTCTGCACTGGGAAGACGGAAGAGAGCACTCACGGCACCGGAGCACCTACCTGGACCTTTCTCCCTATCACCCACCACACCAATAAATCCACCCTCCGGGGTATTGATTGAGATTTCCTTGTCGTGTGATTCTTCACCCCGTTACAATATATTTCATGAAATTGAAACTGGTGCATGCAGCCCCCGGAAGTGTGCAAACTGGAAGCTGTCATTTTTGCTTCGTGGGGCAGTCATTTCTAATTTTTAATGGCTTTTAGTACTTTTCATCTGCCTAATGATGTAGTTACGGTATTTAACCAGCAGGGGCAAACTGCCAAAGCTATCCAGCCAACCCTTGAATGCCTATTTGTGCCAATAACATGTGGTATACTTGTATGTGTTTTCAGTGTAGAGTCACCAAAATAAACTAAACTTTTAATATTTTCAGCGCTACGCAGGCCATCAAACCCATTTTGATTCTTGTGAATCCGTACAGAGTACATGCATGCAGTATTCTCCACAGGGAACTCCAGTGAGGCACATTATGTGGCTCTTTATCGGATCAGATCAACTGGTTTTCCTGTGGCTTCACACAATTTCAATAGGAGCCTCGGGGTGGCACAGTCATCTTGGATTTGGCAAGCTGTTCCAGTTGGACCTTAGAGATAAAAGTGTTACCAGCAAGCAATTATAGTCTACTGTCAATGCATTGTGAGCCTTATTCTGGCCAATGTTCAGTTGCAGAGGAAATTTTAGTGTTAATGGGAAATGACATCCTCGGGTTACTTATCGGTTCTGGTTATAAAATGCATGGATGAGATGAAGGTTGGGATACCAAGACATAGCAGAGACATTACGCAAAATATTGTGCAATGTTATATTTTTTGACACAAAACCCAAACCCTCTCCAGTTCACCTCGTCAGCGGCCCGTGCTTCTGGCCTCGGATAGCGGGAGAGAAGGTGAGTCCCCCTCCCAAAATCCTAATCTCTTCTATGATGTGTTCCAACAGGTGACGGGAGGGGGCTCATTTGGGAAGGAACAACGGGAGGACGACAGGCTGAAGCATGGCTGGACCCAGGTCCGGGTCATCGAAGGCAAGGATGGTCCCCACGGTCCCCACCCTCTCCCGCATTTCGTCGTGCAAAATGGCCTGCTCTACTGTGTCGCGCAGGAGGAAAAATAGGAAAAATTATTGCTGGTGGTGCCACGCACAAAGACGGAGACCGTGTTGGAGCTGGCCCACTCGCATCCCTTGGCAGGGCATCTCGGAGCCGGGAACACCATCCAACGGATCCGCGACCGCTTTCACTGGCCGGGCTTGGAGGCCGAAGTGAAGCGGTTCTGCCAAGCCTGCCCGACCTGCCAAGTGACGTCACCCAGGACGCCTCCCCCCAGTCCGCTGATACCGCTGCCCATCATCGAGGTGCCCTTCGAGCGCATCGGGATGGACCTTGTGGGGCCGTTGCCTAAGTCTGCCCGGGGACATGAACACATCCTGGTGATTGTCGACTATGCCACCCGGTACCCCGAGGCAGTTCCCCTCCGAAAAGCCACCGCCAAAGCCATTGCACAGGAACTCTTCCTGCTCTCCAGCCGAGTTGGCATCCCAGCAGAGCTTTAGCCGCCTCCCTGACAGACTTGACCAGGAAGGGGCAACCGGAGAAAGTACAGTGGACACCCGCAGTGGAAGAGGCCTTCCAGAGGGTGAAGGGGGCCTTCATCTCGGAGCCGGTTCTCCGAGCCCCGGACTTTAGCTGCCCCTTCCTGTTGCAGACGGATGCCTCCAACACGGGACTGGGAGCCGTCCTGTCACAGATCCAGGAAGGTGAGGAGCATCCGGTCAT
>NW_015664984.1:264871-281288 GCF_001515625.1 Sinocyclocheilus rhinocerous | reverse complement strand
AGATCTCTCACCCTTTACTAACAAATGATCTATTACACAAATTAGACATCACTAGAGATCAGCAATTCCTTTGTTGTAGAGCCTACATAAGCTCTACATATTGTGACGAGCGTCGCGCAGCTTCATCAGCGTCGCCCTGGAAACGAGCAAGGAACACCTGGCAGTCCTCATCACAGGCTGATCGGTCACAGCTGCAGCTCATCAGGCGGCGGCCACATAAGCCACGCAAGCCCTGCCATCTGGGAGACTTCTCCATGAGACTGAGCACTAACTCGCCCTCTCATTTTTCCCACAGAAAGCAGCGTGTGACCGACCAGCCCCACAGGAGCACTGCACGGACCCTCCGCACTGGGAAGACGGAAGAGAGCACTCACGGCACCGGAGCACCTACCTGGACCTTTCTCCCTATCACCCACCACACCAATAAATCCACCCTCCGGGGTATTGATTGAAATTCCTTGTCGTGTGATTCTTCACCCCGTTACAATATATACAATATGTATATAATATACAAAACCTTTGAACTGTTGTTTATTCAGCTTATACTCAGCTTATCGTTTCACTCACCCATATTTGTAGTCGTCTGGGATGGGATAGGGAATGTGTGATTTTGGCATAAGGAAAAGAGTCCGGAGGAGATGAATGAGATTACAGGCTGAGAGGACGAGAAATGAGGAGCGAAGAGAAACCCCACTCTCATAGAGCACCTTCAAAAATTGTTATACAGGGTATCATAGATTGCAGTATGATAAACAGATGATAAACTCTTTTTTTAAATCACTGTGGATCAAATATAGGACTATTCAATGCATTTTATATATATATATGTGTGTGTGTGTGTGTGGTTTTTACCTTGATGATAAGAAAGATAACTGACGAAGAGTCAAAGGCCCCATTATAGACTGTAATAATTGTTGATCTATGAGAGCCAAAAAGGTTCCCCACCTATAATGAGGACAAGTCATGCAAGCAATTGATCATACCCTTGATGTATTGCATGTATGAAATATAATCATTCATGAACATACCTGCATATTTGTCATTAGAAATAAAATACCTCCGACAGCTACGAAGGACAGAGCAGGAAAAAGCAAGATAGAGAGAGCTGTTTCAATGAAAAGAAAGGAAAATTAGTCATATCAAATATGCCCATGATGTGTGTGATGCAATTTTTAATTAAAAAAAGTCTGTCTTTACCTTTATTGGACAATGCCACAATAAGAGTGCCAGTTGTATAAAGAAATCTACAAAATAATGATTATACAAAGTTGTATAAATAAAATATAATTCAAAATCAATTAGGAAACACTTAACTGTTCAAAAATTATTGTGGTGGTTTGGTGTTTTTCTTTTTATAAATGTATATTGTCTGTATAGAACAAGTGGTCCCTAACATTACACAACAACTTACATTTTCAAATATTCTGGCAGTCTTAACTAATTTTACTTAGGGGCTGTTTTTACTTCATGGCTGCAGTGCACAAAGCCCTGTTTTTGGAGCCCATTAAAACGCCCACGTTGATTTTTACTATCTGCTTAAAGCACACCCCACACACAATCAGATAAACTTCTTGACTCTACCGCAGAGAGACACAGCAGTTCTGCTAATTCTTGCCTGACCTCTGCTTTACATCCTACGAGGGAATAACTCACATAGCCAAAAATCGTGTTGCCAACGTGCCAAAATGGTCATAGAAGAATCCGTTGGGCAGAGTGAGAAAGTTGTTCATGAAGGAGGCCACAGTAAAAACCAATGAGAAATTCTCATCTTGCAGACTGCAATCTAAAGAGAAAAACAGATAAGCAGGTAGACACAGACCAAAATGAAAAAGCATAAAATGAAGTGAACCATCTAACACATTAAAAGCCACTGTTGTAAATGACCTCACCTGTGCCAAGTTCTCCACTAGCGTCTGTCGCATTGATGCACAAATCGCTGAAGTAGCCATCTGTCTTTAGGACAAACACGAGAGACGCCCAACCAAACACGACTCCAGCAAAACACAAGCACTCCAGCAGTCTTGTAGCCAGAGTCAGCTTGTATCTCACCCCCGTCCCAGATGATCCCTTGCATCCCAGCATCCTTTGCGCATCCACACCGTCAGGGTCAGGAACGCTTCTAGAACTATCCACTTGTGTAGGAAAGTGCACTGTATATGCTTGCCACTATATGTTGTTAAATTAATTTTAATCTTGAATGAATCATCCTAAATGCTGATCCACTTCTCTTGTTTGTGTTAAGGCTTGCTCATATTTGACCAGAAAGACACTATGCAAGTCGGTTATATGGTGTAGAGATAACGTTCTCCACGTATTTGGACTAAGTTGTGCATGTTCCTCTCAAGAGAGGGAGTTATAGATCTGCTGTTGAAAACAACATGACAACATTTAAGAAGTTTGCATGGAATGTATTACTTCTGAGCTATTTGTGTGATCACATTAATCAGCATCTTTGTATGCCACTATCCTTTTAGTTTGTAGGCCTATCCCTAAAATTCTCACCCTCTAAAACTGTGCATGTGTCTGAAGGTTGTGTAAAACTGCAAGAAGAGACAGACAAAGTCACATTTTACTGGTGCAATTCCATTTAATCAATACAAATATTATTCAAGGGTATCAATACCCTACCACACTTGATTCTGATTGGTCAGTCGCAGCACTGAGCGACAACCAACAATTTTTTGCATAATCACCCCTAAACTGGACATGTATCTTGCATCGCAAATTACAGTAGCACCCTCTCGGGATCACCGGGAATACTGACAGTAGGCTAATAAAACAGCTGGAAGGACCATTTAAATCTATGGCAAGAATAAAATATTGATTGATAGCTAGAGGCATGGGAATTCCCAGTCAATGTCCAATCAAAACAAGAAAACAAAAAACGAAGAGGAAGCGAATTTATAAAGCAGTTTGAATGGCAGAACAATACAACAACAACATTAGTAGTAGTAGGCTAGTAGTAGTAGTTTAAAGGTGTTATTATTATTATTGATTAATAATGTAATAGATAATAGGCTACCCGAAAAAAGAAATGTGTAATTTTCAATTTAAATCGATATTTTATGTCTATGTTTATTTGGCGAGCAGGAAAAATTTACATTTAGATATCGCAAAATAAACTCTGAAAGGCTTATCAGGACCCTGACGTAAAGAAGGGGTCTTGGATAACCCGGATGAAGAGGGTTTTTTTCTTGTTATAATGACCGGCTGTCTGTTCAGTATCCCTTACATAATTGTGATTTAGCCGTTAAGACGTGCTGCATCAGTGTCTAGATTTCTTGAAATGTGACATAGGGTAAAACTGAAGTTGATCACTGATGGCACACATGCGCGCGTTCTGAGGACAGTTGACTAATCCAGATTATCATGTCTGCGAGCTCTAATCTCTCTAACAAGAACAACAGTTTTCCTCGTCCACCGTTTTTATGGATAATATAAAAGATATAACAGATACAGGCGATATCCGATATAATGCTAAAAGAGCGTCAAATATAATTAAATTAAAACCATCAAAAGCAAATGGATTTGACTACATTTCCATTCCAAACTTGAGCAATAGGCTAGTCTATGGGCATGAGTCAGGTATTCTAAATTTAAATTGTTTCTTCATACAAAATGACTCTATTTGCATATAGACATCTACTCACAACAATCTTCTGTCACACTGAATGACGGAGTTGCTGAAGCGCTGTAAAATCCCGTTTCGTGCTGAACAGAAGGCTACTAAACCTGTGTACGTCTATGCGCGTTCATGAGCCTGGCAGTTAACCAAAGTGAACGAGAACACGTTTAGTTAAGATTTATTGACTACAGCCCACACCAGTTATTTTAAAATAATTATTTAAATATAGTTAAATAAATATATATTTAGATAGATGTATATACATATCTATGGATGAAACAATATATAGATGAAATTTTTTTTATATAGGCTACCCTTGACATAATGATATTCAAATGGCCTAATTGTATCCTTTTCCGTTATTTTGTTTTACGGTATTTCCAATATGTCACTTTTTACCTAAAGTGTAGTATTGACTACATTCATTAAGCTCAACCCTGCAACCCTGATATAAGTTATTTTAAGAAAAAATAACTAAATAAAAATAATACCCTAATAAATAATCAAAAATAGTCTCTACTGAGTGACATCTTGTTTTAAGCTAAATTTGCAACCCATTAATATACATTTTGTCTGTAAAAAATGGTTTGTTTATTTAATATAGCCTACATTTATTTTAAATTTGAAGAGTTCATTTGCAAAAACAGATAACTCAATTTTTAACAATTTTCAAAAATCATGCTTTTTTTTCATTGTGCATTCCAATTAATCTCAATCAAACTGCAGTTGGGTTATTTTGAATAGGTTAAAAAAAAATAAAAAAAAATACAGCTATTAAACACAATAAAAACATGATTACATAGGCTAATAAAAAACATGATTTTTGACAATTTTTTTTTTTTTAAGTAATTTTCAAAAAATTTGACAATTTTTAAAAGTGATCTATTTTTGCAAATAAACTCTTTATTTATAAAATGTTTATTGCAAGAACATTTTGGTAACTACTGTTGCAAAAATTGGCAAGCACACAATAAAAAAAACACACAAAATAAAACATTTACTTAAAGTTCATTGTCCATTTGTTGAAAAAGAAGAAATTGGCCATATTTTGTACTCTTTTTGTGTTAAGTGCCACCTCTTTGTGTGATGGAAAACTTAAAGAGATGCAGAGCAAGCGAATGCAAGGAAGCAACCAGGTAAGGTTAAACATATAATGGACTTGCAGTTCCTGACCTACATCTGTCCTGCCTGGTTGAACAGATAATTAAATCTTGTGGCCATCTGGCTCCCTCTTGTGGGTTGACATTAAGGCTTTGTGTGTTTGATCATGAGAGCTTATACTGTCTTTGTGTGATGCAGGTGCTAAAGGAAATAAAAATACACTTATTACATGTGTAAAAGGTACAAGTAAAGAGTACTTGTGTCTGTGTTGTCAGTGCCATCAAAATGAGCTGAAAACAGCTGATAAAAACACAAAAATCAACAAATAATCCACATGACTGCAGTGCTTCAATTAACATCTTATAAGTGAAAAGCTGAGTGTTTGTAATAAACAAACCCATCATTAAGGTGTTTTAACTTAAAAGCGTTGCTTCCAGCTAAAATATGACTCCTCTATCCATACTATTCACTAGTGAAAAAGTTGTCTGGCCTGAATCAGGAGAGAAATATGCACAGATCAAGCACTGTTTACAAGCAAAAGCAGTCCAAAACAGATCTATACTTGTGGATTATTGATATAGTTTTAACTGTTTAGACTCTCATTCTGACGGCACCCATTCACTGCAGAGGATCCATTGTTAAGCAAGTGATGAAATTCTAAATTCCTCCAAATCTATTCCACTGAAAAAACAAACTAATCTATATCTTGGATGGCCTGAGGGTGTGTATATTATCAGTGAATTTTCTTTTTTTGGGCAAACTATTCCTTTAAGTGCTGAGAGGGCCCCGCTGTAGTTTCCACTGATAAACACTAGATGGAGCCATGAGAACCCTAACCAGCCCTCTCATGACTCACTTGCTCTGCTCAACATCGTGAGTCATCTTGTGCCCCATGCAGAGTTTAATCAATTATTTCATACACTGGCACATTTGGCAAATATAAACATTCTTCAACTGATCCTAACCTCCCTGCATTCTCTTCTCGTCAGCTCAATGAAACATTTTAATCAGATCTGTATAGCTTTTGGCAACTATATGTGTACCAGTCTTTGCAGCTGAGTTTGTATTCATGTTGTGATAAAAATCTTACTTCTGTCACCTGACAGAATCCTCTACCTATTTCTGTCCAGTTAATGTCTCAGTCTTAAAGGAATAGTTTACCCAAAATGAAAAAAATTGCTGAAAGTGTACTCACCCTCAGGCCATGCAAGATGTAGATGAGTTTGTTTCATCATCTGAACAGATTTGGAGAAATTTAGCATTACATTACTTGCTCACCAGTGAATCCTCTGCAGTGAATGGGTGCCATCAGAATGAGAGTCCAAACAGTTGATAAAAACATTACAATAATCCTCAAGTCCATCAATTAACGTCTTGTGAAGTGAAAGGCTTTTGTGTTTTTAAGAAACAAATTCCAGTTCTAAACAAATATGTCAGTGGATTTTGATGTGAGAGGACAACAGGAAATTGACGTTTTTACTGAAGGAAGCTTTATTAGAAGTGACAATGTAAAGTAAAATGCCTTAATAGTGGATTTGTTTCTAGTTCCTCATTGGTGGCCTGCTATATTTGATGAGGATGTCAGGGACCTTTTCAAGAAAGGCTGCATTATATGTTAAATAAGGCACATATTGAAATGATACAGCACACCTGGTTCCAAATTTTTAAAGATACTCCACTTAATGTTAAATTGATGGTAAAAATAAATCTGTGAGAGCCCCAACCAGTATAAGGTCCTTTGAATGTCTCTGTTGTTTTGCCAGTATTTGCTTATTTGTCTTGTCAGTCCTTGAAATGGTCATGGATTCCAACCTGACCTTATCTGAGATTTAATTGTGGCATTCAGAGAGAACATCAGGAACTGTTCTAAGCAGGCACAGAATAAACAATAGAGCCAAGTGGGCATACACTACCATTCAAAAGTTTGTAACATTTTATGCTCACCAAGGTTGCATTTATTTGATCACAAATACAGTATCCAGAAATATTGTAAAACAATACATTTCCTGCATAATCCATTTAAAAATGCCTTCCGATGCATAATAAGGTAAAATAAAATGAAACAAAAAGATAAGCAATTAAGCAGAAATGGAGAATTGATAAGCCTCTGCTGATTCGCATTTGAACTGCTCCATAACTTGCTGGGGCTAGTTTTAGCAACAAACTGCCTGTTGGCTAACAATACACCATGTGACGCGACACCAGTGTGCAACACCACATGGACAAACGTGGAATTCTCTGTGCTGTAGCTGCTGAACATTTTTGTGTGCCCTAGGGTCAAGAGAGTGACCTACGAACCTATCAGGAGCTACTGTGTGCTCCTGTACTTGCTAATAGTAGGGCGACTGACTCATACTGAGTGCTTGGATCCACAAACTCCCATCCTGACTGGTTGCGTTGAGGTTAGTTTTTAACATCAGCTGAGCTTGAGTCGCTGGGTGGGGAACTCAGTGTTACTATAATATCCCACGCTGAAAGGTTCAGATGACTTTGACTAGATATGACTGACGCTTATTGACCCACCAGTGACAGATCATGAGTCAGTCTGATTCAAGTGATAAATGAAATGAGTTGGTTGTTGTGGAAGTAATAGATCATTGAACTTTTGAATTCAGACTTATATTACTAATATTGAAACCAATAGTAAGTCTATAAATTACTGAGCTATGCCTACAATCACTTTAATTAGTTACTAATTGTGTGATATTGTCGGAATTATCCATTTATTTTGTTCTCTTTAACTGTTCTGTCTGACATGGCTAAAAATTACAGATAACCTTTCATCAACCTTTACCAATATCACTTTTTAAGGTTAGTTCTTCTTGTAATTATAAAATCTATTGTCTGTTTCCCAAACCTTCAAGTGACATATCCATCTGGTGACCTCAGGAAGTCTTCTGAGCAAATGACGTGCAAAATGAGATCGACTTAGATGGACCACAGCATTAATAATTCATATGTTTTGAATGCAATGTCAGTTCTGTGTAGTGATAACAAGTCCACCAAGATTCTCATCAAACTGAATAAATAGAATCTCCACTAAATTCAAAACTGTAAATTAACCAACCTCATATCTCATATGATTTTAAAAAATGAATATGATGGCTACTTAAAAGAATAATGAAATTAAAAATCTGAAATCAGGCTAAAGAGTTAGCCAGCACATTATCTTCCCTCCTATTGATAATGACTGATCTTTATTTTATTTTATTTTATTTTATTTTCCATTGCACAAGCAGGGTACAAATTAAAAAGACACTTAAGGCACTATTTACACTGGTTGAACCTGTTGGAGAACCATAACCTGGCAAGGACACTAAATGGGGAACCCTAAAAAGTTTTATTTGATTTTCATATCATCATACAGGATAATGAAATAAACAGAACTAAATAAACGAAGAAATAAAAATATAGAGATAAATAACTGTGTATATGCAAAATAGGGAATTAACACAGATGGACTGGAATAAATAAATAAACAGAAGTTTGATAGAATAATTCATTTAAAATATAATTAATAAACAAGTGTGAGTTTTAAGAGTGTTTTAATAAATATGACTGAATTATGTGAGAAAAGTGTAGTGCATGTTTTTTTTTATTTAGTCTTTGATGTTTATTTTATCTAGACTACATTCTTTATAGCCTAGTATATATTCTTTTTGTTCCGAATAAACGATTCCATTTTGGTGGAATTCTCTCAACTCAGATTTCCAATCAATCCGTGATGAAGTAGCCTGGGCTATCGCAGGTTCACAGGTGCAGCGAAAAGTCGTTGTTTCGTGGCATATCATCTACAATGCAGTCTGATAATTCACACGACGACGAATAACTGCGTTTAAGTGCGTTTACATTTAAAGAACAATTCTGCAGCGTAATATTGCGTTTTTTTCTTTCGCTTGCATATTGAAAAGTCCGCCGTGTCCCCGCCCAAAGCGGTGTCGGTGAACAGAACTCCTGCTCCACAGGGGAGGGGTCAGACGCTTCACGGTGGGACGACGAGCGAAGAGAGGAGTGAACAAGGGGAGCGAGATAGATTGGTGGGTTTTTAAAAAGACTGCTTAAATCTGTTCATCTCAGGTTTCTTCTTTGTTTTGCTTCGTCGGGAGAAACGCGTTACGTGCCACTCGTTAGAAAGCGAACTCATAAAATAGGGCAGATGCACTACAAATGCTATACACCTTAGTCAGGTTAGACGCCATATTGAATTTAACGCGGATGAAAACGAGGCTGTGAGTGATAGACTTACAGTCTTTACAGTGGCATAAGATCGCTTAATTTTCATGACTCACTTTCAAACTCAACTTTTTAATGGAGCTTTTTTATTTCGGTCAGATCGATTTTATTGTTAAACAACAGTACAATCCATTGAATGCACCGTACTTCTGTCCCTCGCAGCCTTGTTTTCGTTCCTGTCAAAAATTAAATATGATGCTACCCTGATGAAGGTCTGTTCTCACACTGGTATGTGTATTTAAAGTGTTTTCCTACTCAGCCCCCTGTACTGACTTTGTCTCAAAGTCTCTCCGTATAAAGGCACATTATAGTCTGCATAATGTTTTTCTTCCCATAATCCACATATTTGGAGTGGAGCAGAAGTCAGCAGCTGTTGTCTGAATTGCCTCCCACATGCATATGTTGATCATATTTGACCGCCTGCTGCAGTTGCAGTCTGTTATACAGCAAGATCAATTTACTTGCCCTTAATATGTTTAAAATGTGTCCTGGTATATTGTATCTCGCTGTAAGTGTTATCTCAGCCCAAAGGTGTTTATAGAGTCTGGATGCCTAGTGGCTTAGCTGTCTAATATCTCTGCTATCCCATTAAAGGATGCAAATGGTTAAGCACCTGCGAATTAAATGACTCCGGCTTATGTCTAATGCTGCCATTCCTACCTCCGTCAGTCATGAGACTTCTACAATCAAAATGGTTTAGATGATGCATTGATGATGTCACACGGGGCACTTTCTCTGTAATTGCGCCAGAGCTCAGGGCAGTCTCGGTGGGGTTTTGGTGCATTATGAATCACGCTTTCTTAATATGGACTGGCATTTGACCAGATGTGTTTTTTGTGCCAATGATGCTGGGTTTTTGACGCATAGTTCAGCACGCTGAACTCTGCAGATGTAGTGTACCTGTGGTGTTAAATCATGTTTTATGTGATTCTTGCCCAAGTTTTAGGGTGTTCTAGGTCAGACCTATTTAGGGAGTCGTCCCATGACTGTTTTCTCCTTAGAAGACGAGAACTTTTGCAGCTGGTAGCGTCCTGTGGAGGCCTATTTGTAAAGCGCACAGGCTGTGGCTGAAACTCGAAAAATGCAGCTTACAAATCCAGTGTTTGTGTAACATCCTGTCTGCTTGGAAGCCTTCATCTGTTTATATATATATATATATATATATTGAATGAATAACGCAGCAACTGCGTCTAGTCTTGTGGACTAGACTTATAAAACATTAAAATGCAACAATGTCACTTACATCATCATCACCGCATCTCGCGCTCCACTAATGACGCTCCCAGATAGGGATGCACCGAAATGAAAATTCTTGGCCGAAACGGCTACACAAAATCGTGTTCAAAATCGCAGGCGATTCATTGCCGATTTTGAATGCGTCACTCTGCGTCACTCATTGCACGTGCCTATATCGTGCGCTATATCGAAAAAATTTTCTAGCGTTATCAAAGAGGGTGTACCGTCGATAAATATCGATACCGTTTTATTGCCCAGGCCTAATTAGACAGAATATAATAATAAATAAATGCTTTTTTAGATATTTAATACTTTTTGATTTATTTCGTTATTTAAATGTTTGCTTTGAATTGATTTTAGCTCATACGTTGTGTAGCATTATAGTGCGTTAGAAGTCCGTCTCTTTGGTCTATAATTTAGAAGACCTGTTTCCTTATTCCGGGTACCTTTTTACAAAAACTGCTGTCTGTGAAGTCATTGATTGACTAGTCAGCAGGGAAGCTGCCTTCTGTTTCAGACACAGTCGAAGCTTTGTGTGTGTGAACCACAATCCAGTAGACATCACACCTGCAACACAACGGTTTTATAGTGTCTTGTCTGCAAGGTGTCACTTGTATGTGTCATTACAGTTATGAAGTTGCAGCATGAAACGGAAATTCACCATATCAGTTTTCTAAATGCATTTTAACAAGCTTATTGTGAATTCATCCATACATGTTACTTCTATTGTTGACATTTTTAATAAATGTCATAACACAATCTTTTGATACGACACTTCTCTCTGGTGATTTATGTTTGGAAATGTTTTATTTTATGATATAACACATTTTTTGAAAAGAAAGCTTGTTTGTAGTCAACAAATGCTAGTGAAACTTAGCCATTTCTTTGTAATTATTTCTTTGTTTTAAACATCAAATTTAAAACATGTATTTTCTTGTAAAATGTACTCCAACAAGGTTTTATTTACAACTTCGAAAATCGTTCTTTACAAGTGTACATTTTGTTTAATAATCATACTCAAAAACAAAGTTACGTTGGTACTAAAGCAGTTTCAGCTGGTCATTATAGTGAAATAAAGCACAACCCATGTCCTTCTATCATCCTGAATGCGGTTTATTTTCCAATAACGACTAATTCTCTGTACATTACTGCACGTAATACAAATTACTTATTAAATAAACACCACAGAGTGAAATGAGAGATGCGCACCTAACACAACAAACACAAAAATGTTTAACCACAGAATATTGCCATCGACCAATCACAATTAAGTATTCCCAGAGAGCTGTATAATACATTATAATTTAGACACTCCCCTCTGTGTTTTACTTTGTGAAAAGTGTATCAGAAGCCTTTGTTGTCTCGATGATGCATGCATCAGCCAGAAACGGTCTGAGATGTGAATGAGTCATTGGTTACACACTCTTCAATCAGATGCTTAGGGAAAGAATGAGGACATATGTCATAGGGAATGCAGAGAAAGAGCGACATATAAGGAGAAAGGAAGGGAAGTGTTTTTTCCAGTTATTTTCGAGCTGCCAGAGGAGCTGAGACAGGATCTGACATGCCACAATACAAGCTGGAATGTGTGTGTGTGTGTGTGTGTGTGTGTGTGTGTGTGTTCATTCCTCACTTTCTACGAGAGTCTGTTTACTTTGTGAGGAGGGAAGTCGAGGAGAGGTGGAGAACTGTTTCAGTCCTAGTTGAAACTGACTGCTGTGTCTGTGTTTTCAAGGACAATGCGATCATCACATCCACCACCCCCCCGGCGAACTAAAATCACCACGGCATATGCACACCCCGCTGCTGTCCATCTCTCGACTGATTCTCTGTAGTGGACACTCATTTCCTATTGTTCAGTTAACCACTAGGCAGACAGCTGCAAATATTTCCTCTCTCCGTTGTGTAGCAAGAGAGAGAGAGCGGTTGTGCGCTGGTTGCGGGTTGAGTTAGCTTCTTGAATCATACAGCATTTGGGGGGGCGGAGCTTTTCCTATGCTGCTGTTTTGTAAATTTTGGCGTTGACTCCTGCTTGCTTCCATTTCAGTCCTGCTCTCAGGAAAGCCGCTGTTTGTTTTTCAGGATTCTTTTTTGCTCTTGGATCATTGTGCATTTGTGGTCTCTTTAAAATAGTTTCTGACATGCACGGTAGTTTTATGGATGTCTAGAAATCTCAATTGAGTTTGTGCTTTATTTATGCAGTGGCGTTGTTGCAGATGTTGGGAAGTTTCGATCCCTGCAGAGCTGTAGATAAAGATTCAAAGCCCAGATTGATTATATTAGGTCTTAGATTCTGTAGTCAGTTAAAGACAACTGTTTTGGAGTGCTTTGACTAGCTGTTAGGAGTCTTGTGATCTTTATTTTAAATAAATTTTTCACCTAAAAATATAAATTCGGTGATTTTGTGCAACACACCATAAGGGATTTTGAAGAATGTTCATGCTGTTCTTTTCCATCCAACAAAGCATAAAGTGATCAAAAGCTGTCAAGTTCCTGAAACAACTCAGAAAGTACCTTAAACTGGTCCGTATGAGTCATGCCGTTATAGTTCAGTTTTATATGCAGCCATTAAAACTGTCAATATTTATTTAACTGCATGTTGTTCCGAAGTCTTTTCAAGCCATACATTTTAGGCTGAAACTTAAGTTCATTATTCATGGATAATCTTTCCATTAGTCAAAGCTTTTCTTTCATTTGTGCTTTCACATATTCAAGCTTAGTTGACCTTTCTTTTTTATGAGACGTGAAGGATGCAAACCGTGTGAGTTGGATACAGACAAGAGATTTGAGTCGAATAAGCAACTTTAAATCCTTGATTTCAACTTGTCCATGTTATATATCTATGTCATATTCACTTGTACTAGATAATAAATAAGTGTTACCTGTGTTTTATTATTTTTATTTATTTTTGGAAAATATAATTTCCAGTGTACACAAGTTTATCAGATAAGATTACTGCGTGCACTGCAGGTTACATTTAATTTTATTCATAATTTAACAAAAAAAATATTGGATAATATTATAATGGGGTTAAATGAAGTAAAAATCTGATTATTTTGCAGATTTATTTGATCAAGTTCAAATAATTTTTCATATTGATCCTTAATATTTTTTCTAATATTTACTAAACGTGAAAAAATCTTTTAATTGCAGAAATTATGCATTTATTACAAAAATTATGCATTTATTACAAAACATTTACAAATAAATTATTAAATGGAGAGCAGGGCGGACAATATAAGCTTATTATTCTTTTACGCTAAGATATCAGCATTGGCTATTAAAAAGCTCATTAGTTGCCTACTACCATATAACGCTTACAGATTTGTCATGGTGCAGTAGTTATGGCATGAGAATGTAGGGCTGCACGATAAATCGAAATGGAATCGAGATCGCGATTCGACAGAAGCTGCGATTGTCATGCGTATCTTTCAGTGAAGCACAGTTCTGTGATCAGCAGTAAATCTCCATCCAAAGGCCAGAGGGCGCTCTCGCGCTGAAACTCCAAATACGCCTCGCAGAAGAAACCCAGAAAATGCCTATCGCTGCAGCTGAATAAACAGAAGATTCAACTGCTTTCATTGATTCAACGTGACTAATAAACACACGACTACGGCAATATACGGTTTATCTGAGTTCTTATTATTATAATTTTCATTAAAATAAAGTATATTTATAATACAATGCCTTTATCACTGCTTAAATGAAATATGTTGCGTGCCTTATTCTCTGTAAGAAGCCACATCATCTCACAGCAGGATTTATTTCAAACACTCGACTGACGTTATGAAGTGAGTTTGGAGTAAAAATATGTTATTAAATGTATTTCTGAAAGCACGTGATGATGATTTCCTGCTGATTACAGAACCGGCATTACTATCAAAATGCGCATGACAATCGCATTCGATTAATCGTGCAGCCCTATGAGAATGAGTGAGTATATGTTGATTTTTTTTTTTTTTTTGAATAAATTATTCCTGTAAACATAGTAATGTGGTTGCACTTGCATGCAGGTGATTTCTGGGGGAATTTGGTTATCCGGTTTTATTTATCGCTTGTTTTGTCACAGGTTTGGAATTTTGTTTTTATGCTTGGCCCATTGATGTTTGTGCATGAGTTATGTTTTGGTTTGAAATGATGTGTAGTAATGATTCCCGAACAAGGGCAGGTACAGGTAAAGGCTTGTTTCTCTTTCACTTTGGCTTAACCTTAATAATCTTTAAAAAAATAAAATAAAAAATTGGGAAGTTCAGTTGTAAATGATCAGAAATGGTTCTTAGGTTCCCTATCTTCCCTTTATTGTAAGCTAATATAGATTGTGTAAAGCTGCCATGCCCTCTTTGTAGTTCTTCCAAGGAACCTTTTAAACTTCTCTCAATCTGTAAATCAAATTGACTCAGCTTCCCATATATGACATGTTTCAGAGCACATCACTGTGCTGATATCAGTGCTCAGATCAGCGCTCCAGAGTTTTTTTCCCCACCTGCTGTTCACACGCAGCTTTTGCACCCCACCCAGATCAGTGGTGCTAATGAGCAGATGCAGCGTGAACTCACAGAAGCAGTTATTTATACACTACGCTAACGCTACTGATATCTTGATAAGTTCCACATCTAACAACGGAGCTTCTATGTTTAACAGCGAATAATAAAAGATCTCTGAGCCTTCAGACTCGGAGTAGCATCTTCAGCTGTTTTATAAAGTTCACTGTAGTTGTTAGTTAATAATAGTCTTATTTTAAAACCAGGGTGAAGATGCAGTGAGCAGATACTACCTGCAAAGTAATCAAATAATACTGTTTTGTTTTGCTTCCATCGATGTTGATGATAGTAATAATCTTTCATTTTATTATTATTATTATATCTGGAAAAAATTGCACACACACACACACACACACACACACACACACACTTATATCTTATAGCATTCATGTATATTATACATTTCTATATTTTACTTTGAATTAGCAATACAATAAATACAATACAATAAATCTTCTGACATTTTTCACACCAATTTTTCTACTGTAATGAGAGCTCATTCTCATTACTGTACCACCAAACATTCTTATTTAATATATAATATAATATATATTTTTTATATACTTGAATATGAACGTGAATAGCAGCTCGGACCGTTTGATGAGAAATGTTTGAGAAAAAGCTACAGACTTCCGCAAAACTCTCGATTCAATGCCGTTGCTGTCTAGAAGAAGCGATCAAGCTGTTAAAGAGATTTTTCTTTCGTTCCTATGAGAATGTGAGCAGAGTCGCTTGCTGAATGACTGCGAGACAAATCACGCCGGCGGTTTGCATACTGATGTTCCTGAGAGATGGAGGCCGTGATACGACGTGTCATGCTGGAAGGTTCTAGTGGCTCGACTCTGTGCTATCCAGCCCTCATGAATCCAGTGACACAACAAAACCCTTCACCATGAATCACTGCCAGCTCATAACCTACATTATTCCTCTGACGGCTCCAAGTCCACTCCAAATCAAAGCCCTGTGTTCTTCTGTCCACTTCTTAGGGAACTTGCGTTGAATCGCTAACAGCTAACTCAGCCTAAAAGAGTTTTACAAACCAACAGCGAGGCTTTGATGAACATAGGCGGGCTATAACGCTGACAGATTGTTAATTACGCCGGTGAGCTGCTGGATCTGGGCATGGCGGTGATTACAGATGCTGTTTTGGGCCAAAAGAACGGGAGAATTTTCATTAATAGTGAACAGAGCCATTAATACTTAAGCAATGCCATTAATAAACCTGAAATACACAGACACTGTGGTTTTATAGCTTTTTGGCCATTGTATTCATAGACGAAATCAACCCCATTCACAGTGCTGTTATTAATTAAGCTCGGCTTTGAAATCTACACTTTGTTTACACTCACTTAGTCGAATGCATTAGCATTAATTAGTAATTAGCATATCAGCATGTAATAATTTGAAGTGGTGATGGAGTCATGTGACTTGTTAGATGTTTTATGGGTATTAAGTTCAAGTGTAGACTCGGATATCTCATGAAAACATGTCTTGAGCATATTTCACCTCAAAATCAAGTCGATGCAAAATTATATTTTGCTTTTAGAGCATTTAGGAGCATGTCATTTAAAGAGGATCCATGCTTTGCTATGTAAAACAGGCTAAAATTATGATTTTCATTAATGTAGTTATTTTATTCATTAAAATACATGAATATATTAATTTAGCAATTATATATATA
>NW_015664984.1:252419-264679 GCF_001515625.1 Sinocyclocheilus rhinocerous | reverse complement strand
TTTTTTTTTTTGACCATAATATATTTTTAAAACATGGTATAGTTGCAGTGACCATATATTTACAAATGGGTCTTAATGACAACAATACCATGATTTGTTTTGCTTTTTAGTTAGTTTTATTTAATTTTATCTATATTTATATATTTGAAGATTTTTCATTTAAAAAATATGTACTCAGTACTTTGGTTTATCTTAGAGTGCTATGAATGATATTACTATTCATCATGGTCATAAACATTGAAATCCTTTATAAATGTATGATCCCATTGCTGACAGTACCATGCTACTGCTGCAGTGCTATTTAGAAAAGGCCTAAGCATTAAAACACTGAGTTTGTTTCCAGTTGTCAGACAGTGAAATGGCCTCCAGAAAGGCCAGCACAGCAGAACGGACAGTTTCTTTAGCTGCGGTATGGTTTCGTGGAGCCGCTTTTGATTCGAACAGACCTTGGCTCATTCCTTGTTGTGTCTGCACTCGTCGTTCCTGCCTCGACACGATCTCTTCTCACACAGCATCTGAATCACTCCTATCTGCGAGCTGGAAACCGGTCTGGTTTCCTCTGTGTGTTGTCACTCAGCGGTGGCAGCGTGATCACTCCTGCGTCTGAAGCGCTTTGTTAGCACCTGTCTCTTCACGATTCTTATTTTCTGTCTGTCATGTTCTCTCTATCTCTCACATTTCTTTTCCGTCTCTCCGAGTTACCGTTTCTCGATTTAGCTTGCCGCATGGGTCACATGGCGCTCGCCGACCTTAAGTGATGTATTTGTGTCTGCGTGGAGCGCATGTTTGTGTGTGTGTGTGTGTGTGTGTTTCAGGGCACGTGTCTCATGATGTGTGCGAGTGTGTAACCCCTGTCCTCTTTCTCTCAGTGTGTATGGAGCAGTGTGAGAATGCCGCATCTCTCCTGGCCTCCGTGCGAGAGCAGGAGATGCAGTTCGAGCGTCTGACTCGAGCTCTGGAGGAGGAGAGGAGGAGCGTGGGGCCCTCCGGTACCCTACCCCGCCCCCTCCCCACTCTGCAGGTAACGCCCTCCCAGCCAATCATGCAGCAGCAGGGTTCCCCGCATCATCACCCATGCCGCATCACTCTGCACCAATGTAGGCACCTCAAGGAGCATAGCGATTAACCCATCCTTCACCGTTGTGTTCAATGTCACCAGAACCCACTTTTTGCATCCTTTCCTCTTGTCATCATTCACCACCCACCCTTTGTGCAGCCGTCTGCATCATTCTGCGGTTTATGGCGAGTGGCATCACAGAATACTTAGTTTTTAAGTCACACTTCCCTTGCATGTTTCCTCATGTCCCCAATTTGTTTGCTACTATATAACCACTCTTTTTGTTTTTTTTGTGAATGTCACACAAACGCATGTCTGTACATGTGTCATTAACCTGTCTGTTTGACTTAGCGGTATGAGTATTCTTCAACGAAGAGGAATTTTCCCCCGTTTACTCACTGTCCTCATGGTGAATGTCTCCGTTATCACTGAAACTTTCTCAACACCAAAACCCCCTTCCGCTGATGTCTGTGAGCAGAGAGATAACAAACCGGTTTAGTAAGATGAGTCTCCCTTGTGTGTAGAGGATTTCAGAAAGCTCTATCTTATGGTGGAAATTGCTCAATGCGAACATGTTAAGTATCGTCTAAATCTCAGCTTTCTCAGTTTACTTCAGACTAGAGGACTTCTTTGATTGGTTGCATGATTCTACTTAGAAACGGCCCCTCCTTCGAGGGCGTCGACTGTGTGTGTGTCTGATTTCAAAAGATTTGAAGGTTTTATTCATAGCTAGAGAGGTGCATAAACAACTTTTGTTTCTCTTGGCACTCAGATACATAAGACAAACATAACATCTCAAAATTGGAAGTACTACTTCACCTAAATGTATATTCTGTCATTTATACGCTCTCATGGTGTAAAATAACTTATTTTAGTATTATTTATATACTAATGTAGTATTTTTTAATGTTTTGAATTAGCTTTTTTTTTTCATCTTAATTTTAGTTTGTTTTAGCAATTTATGTGCTTGTCATTTAATTTAAGTATTTCTATATAACTTCAGTCAATTGTCAGTTTTAGTTAATTTAGTACTTCAACTTATTTCAGTTAAGTGCCAGCATTTCTAATTTTCAGTTTTAAGTTTAAGATTTCATCTCGTGTATATTTTTTATTTATTTCTGCTTTATTTGAATCACTGAAAACGATAGTTTTAAAAGTTTTAGATAAAGGAATAGTTGACCCGAAAATGAATTTTTTTTATGTTGAACACAGAAGATATTTTGAAGAACCAAACAGTTGTTGGTCCCCATTGACTTCCATAGTAGTGAAAGAAATACTATGGAAGTCATTGGAGACCATCAACTGTTCTATTACCAGCATTCTTCAAAATATCTTTGTATGTTCAACATAAGAAAGAAACTCATACAGGTTTAGATCGACACGAGTGAGAGTAAATGACTATTTTCATATTTAGGTGGACTATCCCTTTAATAACACTAGTTTCAAACCCTTATGGCTTATTTTCTTACATGGAACATGATCTTTTGCAGGATGTCTAGGTTGCACTTTGTGTTAATTAAATTAATAATAAATAAATAGGGACTTGATTATATTTGCTAATAAAGACTTAATAGAAATTAATATAAAGCACCATAAATGCAGTCCAAACATTCTAGCCATCACTTTAATTGTTTTAATTTGATTGATTTAATTGAAAAGCTTTCCGTCTGTTTACCTTGTAAATATGGAGCAGGAGAACCACCATTTGACATCGTTGACGTCAAACTATGTGCAACACGTTTTGATGCTCCACATTTGAATTCACCACAAATGTGAATGATACTGAGAACTACAGAAAGATTGAACTCTAGGTATGATCATCACATAAAGGTACCATATGGTTTAAATTGGTGAGTAAATAATAGAGAGGTTTATTTTGTATTTTTGGGAAATCTATTCTTTTTTTTTATAATCTCTTCCATTCTTTCTCTAGCACACTTTAACACGCAGAGACAGAGATGTATGTAAAGATAAGCTGGTCAGCAGTGCTTGGAATGCCGCCATTATACGTATCTGCTCTCTGTTGACATAGTTGTGTAGATATTAACATGCTGAGCAGGCTCAGTTCCTACCTGCTGACAGGTTCCCACAAGCCCGCCCGTCAGCTAAGATTACCGTCTACTTTCACGGCTCCCTCTGTGGACTGGGAATAGTACAGCAGCCCACTTCCCCTGGTTTGCGTGTAGAGAATTTGTGCTTTAAGTGTGAATGGTGCTGCATGACATTGTCGTGTAAAAGCATGAGTAATATTATCTAGTAGCGGTCAACCCCCTTCTCATTCCTGGCATTCATTTATTCATCCATCATCCATTTCCGCAACATTGTCATGTTTCTCTTATGCAATGGTCTCATTAACTTAAGTAATTTGTTTTAAGTGTTGTTTATCCCTATGCATCCTTTGCATGAACATTCATAAGATAATGTTTGTTTGTTACGGTATTTACTCATGGTCCTGCTACAATTTGTGGTCTCTCTGAATGTTTAGCATTATTCACCGACATGATCAGTGGCCACATTGACGGCTTCTTATTTCTTTTTGTTGTTGTTTTGGGCTGTTGTAATTTTTCTCTCTCTGTCTCTTTAGAACGGCCGTGTCACTGGTGATGCAGAGTTAGAACGGCTCAAATTAAGCGAGGGATACATAAACGGGACTCAGGTTAGTATGGTGTCCGCAATGTATAATTTTCTTTAGATGGAGATGTTCCAATTGTGCAACTAGATTAATAATATGATTATGAATACTACTACGACTAATAATAATTTCACAGAAATTAAATAGAATTAAGATTGTTGTATTATTATTATAAAATATAGGCCTAAATAATATGATGCAGTTATTTTTATGTATCAGGAAAAACACACACTTAAACATTTTATTCAGGAAAAAGGTATAATGTACATTGTATAAATTCAAATGCTTACTTATTCATTGTTCATCTGTTTTATGCTTTGAAAAACGAGGCGTATTGACACAGCTCTGCTCTCTATTGTTGAACCCTGTGTGTCAGTGTACATGAAAGATACTCCTGCACATATTTTCACACTTAATTCTTCTGTTTCTGCACTAACTTGTTGTTGTGTTGTCATTAACGTCCACCTGCGAATGCTCCAGATGGTGTGTTTGTGTGAGTGTACACACTTCCTGTTCTTGGCTTATGCTCACTATTGTTCTTTGTTTACGCGTCTGTGCTACAGTACAGGATGTTGGACCCTGGTCATTTTGTTGAGTCGGTCACAGTGGAGGAGGACCCCCATGAGTCGATGCCAATTATTTCAGTTGAAACCATTGATGATGGCACCACACGTCGCACTGAGACCACAGTAAGTTTGCAATCTAATTGAACTGACAACATTTTGTCAAGTATGACCACTTGTCTTTGGAAAGATAATGATGGCGCTTCCTCATATCAGGTAAAGAAAGTCACAAAGACGACTACCACACGAACAGTCATTCCCTCAGTCTCCGACACACTTTCCCTTGATGGCACTGGTTCAGTCACTGGGATACCCGGTTGTAATACCCCAATGGACCGCGTGTACAGGCCACCGGGTGGCCCCATGGACTACCCCACCGCTACTGTCCCCCGTAACTACCACTATGGACCACCAGGCTATGATGATTTCCGCAGCTACCCTCCTTCTGAAGCCTACGCCAGTCTCAACCGAGGGACACGAATGGATGACCGCTACAGGTCTGTGCCTGTTGCGTTTGCATTGTATGAGATCGAGCATTGTAGATGTACGAATTAATTCCCCTGTTGCTTTCTCTTTAGGCCTGTGGATGGCTATCGCACGCTGGACTCCGCCTATTGCACCCACAGCCGGCCGCAGTTGGACCCGTACGCAGCCCAGCCCCAGATAGGACGTATGGGCAGTGCTATGGAGATCTCTGGCATGCAGCGATTTGTACCAGAGCCATACGGCCTGGAGGATGATCAGAGAAGCCTGGGATACGACGATCCCGATTATGGCATGGTACCAGCCATGCATTACAGCACAATGCCCCGGTTGGCACATGCACACCTTGCCCCACCTCCACGCCGGACAGGGTAAGTGTATTCATTTTGATTGGGAAAGGTATTAAAGGAATAATCCACCTAAAACTTGCATTTACTCACTCTCATGTTGTTCCAAACCTGTATGTCTGTCTTTTTTTTTTTTGTCTTTTTTTCAAAATATCTTTTGCGTTTCACAGAAGAAGGGGGTAAAAAAAATCAGTCCGTTTGAACTTCTGTTTGTTTTGTGTAGGTCATATGAGGGCACACTGGATGGTGATATGAGTGGAGCTGGCGATATGTATTATTGGGGAGGAGGAGCTCCGCTGGCTCAGGGAGAGAGAGGCAGCATGGCATCATTGGACAGCACTCTTCGTAAAGGCCCCGCCCCCACAGCATGGAGGCAGCCGGAGCTTCCTGAAGTCATCGCTATGCTCAACTACCGTCTGGACCCTGTCAAAAGCAACGCTGCAGCATACTTGCAACATCTCACTTTTAAGAACGATAAGGTTAGTATTAACGTACACAATATGCTGGGTATCCCAGCACACATAGCATAATGCGCCCAAATGTGCACCCAAATGTGCACGCAAAGAAAGAAGGCGTGGTTTCAGTAACCGCAGTTAGTGTTGAAGCAGCCATGTCAGGGAGACGCTGTGTGTTTCTAGGCGAAAGCAAAAGCACTTTATTTGGCCTTCCGAAAGTAGATGCATTTAGGAATCTTTAAGATTACTTACAACAGAACAGCAATGCATTTTATGGACGACCGTTTCATGAACCTAGGAGAGGAGGTAATTCTGACTTTACTATGACAATCTGGCGCTTCTGAATCAGCTACAGTTTTGTTATTAGTTTAAGTATTTGCAATTGACTGTTCAAATACGGAGTTTTGCGCATCGTGTGTGTGAGAGTGAGAGAGAGAGAGTGTGTGTGTGTGTGTAGAGAGGACATAGAGTGTGTGTGTGTGTGTGTGTGCGCGAGAGAGAGAGAGTGAGACACATCACAGTGGAGTCAGCTGCAAACACATACCAGCTTCATCACTGTGTCTGTCACGCGACTCTGTTCCCCTTTCGGCTCTGTCTTTACATTTATTTTGAAAGATGAAGCTCGCGAATATTGGTAAGGGGCGTTACATTTCCGACAAGTGCTTGCGGTGTTCGGCCAATCACAATGCACTGGGTCAGCTGGCCAATCAGAGCAGACTGCGCTTGTCGGAAGGAGGGACTTTGTAGAAAACGAAGCGTTTGAGAGAGGCGGGGCATAGAGGACCTACAATAATGTACAGTATTTGAAAAATAATGTGTTTTTTGAACATTAAAGCATGTCAACATATTCTGTTACACCAAATACACAAAATAATGATATTTAAAAAAGCATCATATGACCCCTTTTAAAATATTTTAAAATGTAATTTACTCCTATAAAGTCAAGTTGGATTTTCATCAGTCATTACTTCAGTTTTTAGTGTCACATGATCCTTCAGAAATCATTCTAATATGCTGATTTGATGATGGTAAAAAGTTTCTTGAACAAATGTTGAAAATGGTTGTGGCTGCTTAATATTTTTAACAAACTGTAATGAACAAAGTTATTTAAATAAAAGTATTTTTGTAACATTATAAATGTCTTTACTATCTCTTTTGTTGTGCATCCTTGCTGAATAATAGTATTAATTTAAAAACTTACTCAAGCCAAACTTTTATTCTGATTGCCTGTGATTTCATTACTTCGTACTGGCTTTTGAGAAGTCAACAAATGACATGGTGTCTATGCAAATTCCATGCCCTCAGTCTTTCCTCTGTCTTTGCAGGTGAAGTCAGAAGTAAGACGACTGAAGGGGATCCCTGCCCTCGTGTCCATGCTGGATAACCCAAAGAAGGAGGTGCATTACGCAGCATGCGGAGCACTCAAGAACATCTCATACGGACGAGATCCAGATAACAAGATAGCCATCAAGAACTGTGACGGAATTCCCGCGCTGGTGCGGCTACTGAGGAAGACGAGAGATCAGGACCTTACTGACACCATAACTGGTACACACTGGTTTTGTGCTATTAAAGTCACAATGAAACAGACTTCCGCCATGTCTACACTGGACGCGAGTGCCGTGGTGCGGCGCGGCAAAATACTATAGAACTCCTTATAATCAGTGATGCTGTCTACACTGGATGTGGCGCAACAAATCCCAGTCAGTAAACTGCTGTCTCATTAGCAGCAAATATTTTTCAATGGTCGCTTTGTCACGTCCAGTGTTGACAGACTTTAGCTGTTTCGGCATGACACGACAACTGTCGTGTCTGGTGTAGACACGGTGTTAGCAACAAATCTATATTGAGATGTACATCTGAGTGAAGCAGATTATCAAAAAAGGAAAAATGTAGGGTGGTGACTTATCCATTGGTTGTTGATTGACTGGAGGCAGGTCTGAATGCAGTAAATTGTAAGAACGTCATCTGATACAAATCTGTTGTTTCACCAACCTTTTGAGTTAAAAATTACGAGTTCAAAAGAAAAAAACTAAACATGCATGGATTGATCATTTACAGTAAGCAATTTTTTTTTTAAGCAAGATGCATTACATTGATCAAAAAGTGACAGTAAACACATTTACCTATAAGGTTATGGAAGAATTTTGTTTCAGAACTTTGTTTATCATACAATCCTGGTAAAAAAAATAATTATTGTTTTGACAAAAATATAAAGCAGTACAGCTGTTTACAACACTAATAAGAACTGTTTCTTGAGCACCAAATCAGCATATTAGAGTGATTTCTGAACGATCATGTGACACTAAAGACTGGAGTAATGGCTGGAATAAGTTACAGGAATAAATTGTTTTAAAATATTAAATATTTAAAAGCTATAATATTTCACAATATTGCTTTTTCACTGTAGTTTTGATCAAATAAATTCAGCTTTGGTAAGCATGAGAGACTTCTGTCAAAAACAAAAATAATGTTCTGTCAATTTCCATTTTGATGTTAACATCCCGTTTCAGGTGATTCAAGCACAAGTGGTCAGACAAGACAGTTTGTCGCTTGCATCTTGTAGTAACTGATGGCTCGTTCTCTCTCAGGCACGCTGTGGAACCTGTCGTCTCACGACTCTGTAAAGATGGAGATAGTGGACCACGCACTGCATGCCCTGTCCGACGAGGTGATGGTTCCTCACTCGGGCTGGGAGAGGGGGAACGAAGGGGGAGAGGAGAGCTGCAAACCCAGACACTTGGAGTGGGAGGCGGCACTCACCAACACCACCGGCTGCTTAAGGTGCGTTACATTAATGCATTTGGCAGACGCTTTTATCCAAAGTGGCTGAGAGCGAATTCAAATGATAAATTTTTCAGCTTGAGAATCAAAAGTAGTTAAGCCAGAGAGAGGGGTGGAGGAAAGGATTAGGATGTATTGAGGAGGGACAGTTTTATGATTCAGATTAATGAAAGACGTTAAAGGGAGGAGGGGTGTGCCTCAGTGCTGCTAAAGAATTCCTGTCAAGTTTGTGTGTATGTGTGAGGAAACTGCATTTTATGTGGAAGAAAGGAGGGAAGTGCAACGGAAATGCTCTTGAATTGTGTTTGCGAGCAAGAACCTCTGAGGCTGTGAAAGAATCAGGACAAATCTTGGACAAAAGAGAGAAATGTGATCTTTGAATCCACTTATTTCCCTTGAGTGCTTCTCTTTGAGAGTGTCCCTCACTTCTCCCACTTGCCTGTTAGGTTTTTAGAAAGCAGTCGGTTCAGTCAGAGGAATGGTTTTACACCGTGATTACATTTAAGTAGAGCTAACGGTGTTTAGTCTTTTTAACCCTCACCATTCAGCTTTTCAGATGCCATCTGTGTATACACTTGTTTAATATGTTTTAGGTGATGACCTGGAGCTAAAACTTTCTGTGCGTGCCAAACGTTACTAAACATTAAACAGGCTGTGTCCTAATTAGTTGCATGACGTTTTGCTCTCAGGAATGTGAGCTCGGAGCGGAGCGAGGCCAGGAGGAAGCTGAGGGAGTGCTCTGGACTGGTCGACTCGCTCATGTACATCGTCCAGTCACAGATCAACTGTAAAGATGTGGACAACAAGGTAACAACTGGACTTTGACCTTTCGGGCTTTGAAAGCTGCACTTTCATGCACACTGCTCTTTTTATGATGGGGAAGCACAGGAGTAGAGCGTTTTAGGGAAGGGCAAAGGGGGAAGAAAAAGCATTGTTTGTCATTTTTATTCTTGCATATTGATGCAGTGTTATAATTAGGGTCGGGGTTATTTAGAGCTAGTAGGTATTTTTTGGGCTGTTCGACTTTTATTTATATATATATATATATATATATTAAGAGTTTGAGATAACGTTCAAAAATTTTTTTTTATTATGTTATGTTTTTGTTAGCTGTTTTTTTTTGTTTTTTTTTTGTTATTTTTACTTAATCAAAATAACCCAACTGCAGTTTGATTGAGATTAATTGGAATGCACAATGAAAAATGATTTTTGAAAATTGTTAAAAACTTTGTTTTTGCAAATGAACTCTTCATATATTACTCTTTAGTTAATAGGATCAGTCTCCATTCTTTCATCAATGATTTTCTATATAAAAACTACATTTGACATTGGTAGCTGTCCTGTTTCATTCTTTTACACGGTATCTATTATTTAATCATGTTTATTATGTCTGTGTGCAGCTGATTGAGAACAGCGTGTGTCTGCTGAGGAATCTGTCCTATCAGGTGCATCGGGAGATACCAGGCTGCCAGCGCTATCAGGAGACGACTCCTGTCAATCAAGGCCCCGCCCCTTCCCAAAAGGGCGGCTGCTTCAGCTCCCGAAAGGGCAAAGGTGCGTGTCTGATTCATTTAAAGAAAAACACAGGCACTGGCTGTGGGCCGTAACCAATTAAAATAAGTTAACTTGCTATCTTTGCATTCCAGTGCATAATCTCGGTGTTGTGTAAACCAAACCAAGAGGCCGTGTGTATTCCTTGTCTTAATCATAGTACACACTTTGAAGTGTGTTAAGCTTGTAAGTTTGATATGTGTCAGATCAAGTTTGTTTACACAAGAAGGAGATGCGACATGCATTAATTTCACACGAGTGTGTACTTTGTGGGTTTGTTGCTGAATAATTGTAGGGTGGCTGGGGCACTATTGCAGTTTTATTAAATGCCAAAACAGTCCTTTCCTCTCATTTTCTTCTGTATCTGTCTCTTCTGCTTTCAATCCGTACGTCTTTTTATCCTGTAACAGAAGAGTGGTTTTCCAAAGGTAAGCTTTTCTCTCTTTTTATTTTTTTGCTTTTCTTTGCTTTCCTTTTTTTTATTTTTATTTTTTTATTTATTTTTTTTTTTAAGTAAAAAGGCTTTGCTTTGCTTTCATGGGAATCACAATTTTTCATCTCACTGTAACCCATTATTAACACTGTTATAGGTCAAAGTTCAGAAAATGGATCTGAAGTGGGAAACTCAAGTAATGTTTTAGGGGGAAAATAATGTGTTTTTCATCCCATTTCACATTCGTTTTATGAGCTGCACTACTTTGGTAAAGTAAGAAGGCATTTTAAGGGGACCAGTCACACAAATAAGGTTTTTATTGATCTGAAGGAAGTAGACGTGGAATCATTAGCAAGTATCAGATTATGTCGCTGGACACTAAACTCTAGAGCTCTGTTTTAAAGCCTAGTAAGCATCCAGACTATCATGGACAAAGATATTTTAGCAAAAATTTACAAATCTGTTCTTAGAAAACTGGAAAATGTCCTCAAAATCTTTTAGATATGATTTTTGTGTGACTGGTCTGTAAAAATGCTTTCTATATTTATAACATTTCACTAGTAACCACCAGAGGGTGCCAGAACACAGCATTTCTGATAACTCCATTCTTTATAAACCTTCACTGTTAATCTTTAATCATATAGACATATTAAAAAGATAATTGTCTGATTCTTTTGAAACTTAAAATATTTTTTAAAAATTGTCACCTCTGTAAAGTCAAATGGTAGTTCATAGGTGTTCACTAGTCGTTGTTAGTGAACTTTATAATGGAAAGTTTGCTTTAGCAAGCTGTTTCAAACTCCAAATGGACTTTGGACTGATTTTATTTGAAATTACATCACATCAGTTTATTCTTTGATTTCGCTTGAAGTATATTGGGGCTTTAAGTCACCAGTCATTAAAACACATGGGGTTTTCCTCAAGGAGTAAATGTAGCCTCTGTCATAACTGTGTCTGAAGAAGTCTTTGTCTAAAGAAAATCCCCTTCTTAAATCTTCAAAGGTTTTCTTCAGACTTGTCACAAATTACATCACTACCATTAAACAGCAGATAAGATTTCTGTGCCACTTCGTGTGTCACTCTTTCACTTGTTGCTCATGCCGTCCGCTTTGTTCAGGAAAAAAAGAGGATGATGGAACTTCAGATACCATTGACATTCCAAAGAGAAGCACACCAGCCAAAGGTACAATGACAGTCTTGTTTCGCTCTGAATGCTTACACTAGTAGTTTAGTTTTGCCTCGTGTTGTAGTTGAATAATAGATTAAATAAAATGTAATGATTGTGTTTTGTAGGTTATGAGTTGCTGTTCCAGCCAGAGGTGGTGCGTGTCTACACTTCTCTCCTGAAAGAGAGCAAGAACCCCTCGGTTCTCGAAGCCGTGGCGGGGGCTGTGCAGAACCTGTGTGCAGGCCGCTGGACTGTGAGTAATAGTCACTTTGAATGTATTTTTGTGTGAAGATACGGTACTGCTATTGCAGTCCAGAGCGTATTAGACTCATTCAACATTAAAGGAGCAGGGATTAAAGTGTTCCATGCTACGACGGATTTCCGTCAGTTCATAAAGACAGTCACTTGCTTCATTCCTGAATGATTCAGCCGTTCGAACGAATCGGTGATAAAAATCAGTGACTTGCCGCCACCTGCTGGTGGATTTAGTTTCATTTTTAGCATTTAATTTCGGTTATTTAAATCATTTAATATTTCTGTATTCAAAATTGTATATTTAAAACATTAATCTCCACATGAATTTATGAATTTAATTGCACTCATGCCACCTCTGAGCCTCATTAAATGTCTGGAAATGTACCTACAAGCCACTTTTGTGGTGTTCTGTGCCACCTCTGTAGTATTAATTAATTTATTAATACTAATTTCATATGATTGGTAACTTATTTGTCTTATTCTACTTCTTATTATATTTTTAAATAGAAATTTTAAAAAGCTTATAAACATA
>NW_015664984.1:250414-252229 GCF_001515625.1 Sinocyclocheilus rhinocerous | reverse complement strand
CGAGTTTCATTCATGAATGAAAGTGCGTTTTTGAACGAATCTAGTGATGCTACGACGGATTTCCGTCAGTTCATAAAGACAGTCACTTGCTTCATTCCTGAATGATTCAGCCGTTCGAACGAATCGGTGATAAAAATCAGTGACTTGCCGCCACCTGCTGGTGGATTTAGTTTCATTTTTAGCATTTAATTTCGGTTATTTAAATCATTTAATATTTCTGTATTCAAAATTGTATATTTAAAACATTAATCTCCACATGAATTTATGAATTTAATTGCACTCATGCCACCTCTGAGCCTCATTAAATGTCTGGAAATGTACCTACAAGCCACTTTTGTGGTGTTCTGTGCCACCTCTGTAGTATTAATTAATTTATTAATACTAATTTCATATGATTGGTAACTTATTTGTCTTATTCTACTTATTATATTGTTTTAAATAGAAATTTTAAAAAGCTTATAAACATACATTTTTGAATTTGACAGATGAAAATTATGCCATTTATAAAGGTAAAAAGAAAATACTCCTTTAAAGTCACTTTAAGGAGTCAAATGTCACCTTGTATTAGGAAGGCTAATTTTTTTTATCAGAATTTTTGATTATTGAGCAGAAGGTGCTCCTAAATTTTTTAATTAGGAGGACAAGCACTCCTGACTGAAATTATATGTTAAAATTGAAACTAAATCCACCAGCAGGTGGCGGCAAGTCACTAATTTTATCACTGAATCATTCATTCAATTGATTCGTTCGAACGGCTGAATCATTCAGGAATGAAGCAACTGTCTTTATGAACTGATGGAAATCCGTCGTAGCGATGGAACACTTTAATCCCTGAAGGAGCCATATTTTTATTATTTAATTAAAAGCTTGATTTACTATGAAAACCTAATGCAACTTTAACTCTTTAATCCAGAAATGCAAAAACTATTCGTTCTGAACTTCTGTAGCTTTTTTATTCAATGAAACATTTTGCCACTGAAAAAAATATTACCTACATAAGTGGACATCAGTGGGGAGAAAAGTAAACGAAAGTATCATTTGACTTCTTTTACAATAAATATACTACATTTATTTCTTGATACTGATTGGTTGACACGCATCCCAAGGGTGATTTTAATCTGATTCAAAACTATGCCACATGACCACGTAAGCGTGTATTAAATTTGAAAAACATTCAATTGTCCATAAGCCAGAGCAATTAAAGGAGCTTAATTTTAAGAAGCCAAAATCATCATTAATTAATAATGGAAACAAGACTATCAAGATAAAACCATTATTATTTGTGCTGCATTCCATTTTGCAATTATAATTTAATCTTGTTATAAATTCAGCACACCTCTTTCTTATACAGCAGTGTGCTTATTTTAGTTGTTTTTCAAAGTTTTTTTGTTTCAGTTAAATCCTATTTAAAGTTCAAATAAATTCAATGTTTAAAAGATTAATATGTATAATCTTTCCAAGGTCAATGAGTAAAATAATTGTGACCTCAATATTGGAGGGTACTATTATATTTTAAAATTAAAGGGAAGTATTAAATACAAATACAATTACTTTATAGTAAACTTAAAAAATCAAATTTAATATTTACTACTTTTTTCATTTATCATTTTCGAACTTAAAGGGGTCATATGATGCGATTTCAAGTTTTCCTTTCTCTTTGGAGTGTTACAAGCTGATTGTGCATAGATAAGATCCCTCAAGTTGCAAAGACTAAAGTCTCAAAACCAAAGAGATATTCTTTATCAAAGTTAAGACTCTGCCACGCCCCCCTAAAACGGCTCATTCTAACACGCCCCCACATATCTACCACACTAT